>NW_015386191.1:356457-383485 GCF_001527695.2 Protobothrops mucrosquamatus | reverse complement strand
TAAGATTTTTTTAAGATTAGAAGCAAAAACTCTTTCAAACTGATGTATAAACTCTCTTTCAATGTGACAAAAGAAGAGTGCACGGTTGGTAGATTCAAGAACAGTCATCTTGAAAGTAATTCTTCCAAATTTGTAATACTCTTATCCTGCTGAATCAATAAATTTACATTTCCTAAAGCAAACTCTTAATTTAAAAAAAAGGTCTTTAAAGGGGTTAAGAAACAGTGGGAAGACAGTCGGAAGAAGATAGCAATTAGATAATTATGATTTGAAGATAAGAAAAAAACATAAAAAATGATGTATTAGGAGGCAGAATTTATTGAGCTAACAAGTTTCATTGCATATGAACAGAGGATCATTCTTCTTTGAATGATTAGACAATGAAAGCTGCTGCTTTGTTCTTGTTACCAAGTAAACACCTAAAGCTGTGTCCATTAAAGAAGTGCAACATAGCAAAGTTGACTTTACTGCACCTTTCATGTCATCCTTTGCTTCAGTGGCCATTGTTCCAACTCCAAGCATAACAACATCTCATCTGATGCCCTAACACAGAACACAGAGAAATTTAATGGTCCTTGGTGGATGTTAATCCCGTTGTTCCCAATGAAACTAATTAATAAAAGATTTAAAACAGAGATGAGAAAATGTTTCTTCATGCACCATATAATCAATCTGTAGAACACGCAGCCATAAGATGTTATGTTGGCTATTAGACCACATACCCTCCAAGAGTTCCTGGGCTAGAGGACAGGCCTATCAATTACTGTAAGCTTGGTTGACTGAGTACTTCCTCCAAGGATAGAGTCCTGTCTGCCTCTACGTATAGATGCACAAGAGCAATAATAGGAACAGAGAGTTGCCTTGATTTCCTGTTTGTAAGACAGAAGGCTAAGTGAGCCAAAGCTTGATCCAGTTGGGCTATTGTCATGGTCTCATGTCCTCATGCTCCTGTCAACCCCCCCCCCCCCAAAATGCTCCCCATTTGTTCTTTCCATTTTGGCAAAGTAGATTCAGTCCCATTACACTTTTTTCCAGTGAATATTTCATACCACCTCATTGTCATACATGTTTTCAAATGCAACTTTGATATCTGCATTAACATTCGATGCTTTTATGTCTCTATACGGAACCACCAAGATGATCCTAGAGAAGGTACACAGACACTGTAAGCAAAATATAAATGAAGCTCTGGAAGGGAAGACGACAATAGAAAGAAATGTAAGGTGATCCTGCCTTGACTGTCTTTGGTGTAAGAGGGAGGGAAGGGAAAATATTATCAGGCCTTCAAGAACCTGTTACTATAGCTTGTATCAATAAAGTAGAATTCCAGTATGTTTTGGGTATTCTGTGTCTTGATCTGGCCTACCTTCAAGGGCTAATGTCCTCTCCTTCTTCTGCTTTGCTATTCCTAAACACAGTAGGTTTTGTCAGTTTAGCTGCAACTTTGGTGCATCTGAGCCCACCCTTCTTAAAAATAAGAATTCTCAGATTTTGGAACACTTCAGGTTCATTATTTTGAAAGTGTGCCTGTTTTCTGCCTATTTTACTCGCCAGACTGAAATGAATATTTTGCATATCTGCATAAAATAATATGCGAGAAGTTGTGTAGCTACCCACAAACCACTGTCTATTCAAAACAAATGACTTCTTGTCATGAAATTCTGCAAGATACCAATATTTGGCTTTTCATATTCAGCAAAACAGAAACTTGAGCTTCGTGCCTCCTGCTGAAATTATGAGTAGACATATTGCTTGCTTTCTTCACATTAGCATTGCTAGGGACAATTCCTATAACCGCTCATCTGCTTTAGCTGACTTAATAAAATCTGCTATTAATGATTTACTATTGATACAAAACTCAGAAATACCAATATTGTAATAGTAGGACTGAGCAAGATATGCTAATTATCTGCAGTATTTTAAAATTTGGGTTTTTAAAAAAAGATATTTGTGCAGGCAAAAGGTATATTTGCATGCACACTACAGCCAGGATGCATCTGGAGAAGGAAAGAAGAGCAAAGAGAAAGGGTAGGCTTTCCATATTTGCATGACAAAAATCTGGAGTAGTAATAGATGATAACCAAGTGATATAATAATCTATCTTAGCTGCCATTTGTCTATCTATCTATCTGTCTGTCTGTCTGTCTGTCTGTCTGTCTGTCTGTCTGTCTGTCTGTCTGTCTGTCTGTCTGTCTGTCTATCTATCTATCTATCTATCTATCTATCTATCTATCTATCTATCTATCTATCATAAGCATTTGTAGGCCTGGTACTCCTTCAACACCAGGTAGTTTACAGTCATATAAATAGCAAATAGATAAAACCCATAAAAAACCGACAACCCTTCACTAAATAAGGTTTGTTTGTTTGTTGGTTGGTTGGTTGCTTGCTTGCTTGCTTATCAAATTTGCACAGTCACCCATCTCACAAAAAAATGATTCTGGGATGTAACTCAGAACAACCAACAAATACTATTCCAAAATGTAGTTGAAGCCCTGAAAAAAATATGGATAGGTCCATTGAATTTGACTTAAGTGCAATTGTAACATAACAGCTCAACTTGCATTTAGTAAATTTATCCATCTTTCACGTTAAACATTACAATCTACTGGAAACTTTAAGAGAGAATTCTGGAAGTCTTTAGCCAAAGCTTTGAAAAACCTCTGTTTGAAAGTCTCTAAACTTGTTTTGGCTGTGGTTGTGGTTTTTGCTCCTTTTTTCAGTTTAGGACAGATGAGCCAGTGAGATTCATATAAAAAAAAATTACATTTGGAAGAACAATGCATAGCTATCAGATTCCTATGAAATTACTCCCAAGAAAATCAGACTGGTTTATAACAAGCAGCACGGCACACTGATGCTTTATCTGTATAAGTTCTTCCCTTCTAAGAAAAACTATGGACCATTCAATTGAATGGAAATTCCATTGTATAATACATTTCAAAGCAGAGTGATGTTCATCACCACTGACTATCACGGCTGAGACTGGATGTTTGGCAACATCTAGGAATCCACAGATTCCTCACAGTTGTTCTATTCAACTATGTATCTATGAATTTTTGATAATCAGGATAGCTGCCTGCTTATCTTCAGCTATTCATGAGCCATTTGATTACAATTATGTAGAAATTTTATGGGTTCTTTCATATGCTACCCACAAGCATATCACATGAACGGAAGCTTACACTCACCCACATATATGCCAAATGCATAAACATATACAGTACATTGTAAATGAAGCATTCTTTCAGATGGACACATTAATATATTTACAGAGTAGGCAGAAGGAGAATGTAGTCCTTAAAATGAACACAGAAAGATTCAGGCATATTGGAAAAAAAGAGTTGAAAACTGAACCCAGATTTGATTACTAAGCTGACAAAACATTACATCAGCTAGGTATTAACCCATCAGGGGAAGCTGATATATTACTGAAAACCAAAGATAAAACCAAGGCTGCCTCCATTAAAAACAATTCTACATAGGAGGGGTTATTCATAAACAAACAAACAAATAAATAAATAAATAAATTTGAAGAGAAACTCTAGTCATAGTCATAAAGGTATGGCTGCTATTGTTAAATAAATAAAGATGTAGGTCTTATATGTTTGCTCCACTGTAAAAGGACCTGTGGTAAATTTTCCAGAAGAGGAAAAGAAAAATAATTTAAACAAAATTGCAGGGGAGACTAAAAGTAGGTTTGATATGAAGTAATAAAAACTATGCCATGAACCTTTCTGTTCATTCCTATTGCAGTTCTGGTCCTTCTCTGCTTCATACCTGGTACCTCCAAGAGCTCCTTTCCCTCTGTTACGCCAAGCTTCATGTCTAGACGGTATCTATTTTTATATGCAGATATGGGAGAGATTCTCTCTGTCCTCCAATTGCCCTTTTCAATTATCAAGTAGAGATTTTCCTCTCAAGTTTACTGCTGTGAAAAAGAAACTTATCCATAATTTTTACTGTTGGAACTATTAAAGGTGAAACCCAGTTTCCCAGATACGTTAATGTTACTTTATGAGAACATCCTTGATCCAAAGTGTAGGCTATGCTCATGAAAGCTCCACTGGAACCAGAACATTCATGAGCAAACTACAGTTAGTAGTGGTGAGCTGTTCGTGACATCATCCAAGCAGGGAAAAGTCTTAAGTGTCAAAGTGCCCAGAGGGAAAGCCTGAACATCTTTTCATCTCTATTGGTTTTTCCTTTCTGATAGTGATACATCTATCTAATTCCAAGATATACTTCGAGTCTACTAAGGCAGAAGCAGAAAAATTGTGAACACCATCAAGAAAAGGAAAGTGGATGATTTATGGCACATGACATAGCTTCAGAAATTTCAACAATTTCAAAGAAGGATTCAAGAGAAATCCAGTGCTGGAAGATGACACACATCACCTCCCATTTTCTGTTTTTGTCTTTCACTTTCTCTTCCTCTTCTTGCTTGCTTGGACATATTCTGGCCTATCTCATAAACATCGTATAACACATAGTGATAATGTGGAAATTACAGGCAGAACTAGCCAATATGGCTACTATCCTTTTACATGTGTTTAGTAAGTACTTGGTCAGAGACAGTGTTATCTATGGAGAAAAACCATGAGCTGTTAAAAGGCAAGCAGATTCTGAAAACTGAAAAATCAAACCACAGTTAGGAAGAAAAAGGAGAACACAGAACAGCATTCATAAAAAGCACACACATAGATTGTGTATCTTAAGGTATAAAAAGCTGACTCTTATGTGAGCTTTTGTCCAAATGAACAGGTGGAAGAAATAAAATGTCTATTTTATTAGGTTGCTTTAGAGATCTTAGTCTTTATATCGCTTCCATTTTTTCCTCATATCTGATTCCAAAGATGTTATTTTAAAGCTATTGAATACTCACTAATATTAACACTCACATCCATTTTGTGCAAAACGTCAGTGATGTAGAAAAGAAATGATGGACCCAATAAGTCTTGAATTTATTACTCTGATTGAAGAAATTAATTACAGATGCAAAGGGAAAGAAGGACAGCTCCTCAGTTATTATCAATTATACTCATAAACTGTATACATTAAATCCCGGTTGCATACACTAAATGCGAGTTGTAGAAGACACAAATAAAGTTGCAATCTAATATACACTCACATGAAATAACTGCCCACAAAGGCAGTGAGATTTGTTTCCAGTGGACCATAAGTTCTATCTTTGGGTCCCCATATGACCTTCCAGGAACCGTAGAAGATGGGGATATGACAGCAGCATAACCAACTCAAGAAAAGTATCCTGACTCATATGAGGAAGTGGAGATCTATCAAACCAATGCTTTGGACCATATTCTCCTTTTGAAGTACATTTTATAGGCAAACAACGGCTGGCTACTGACACTTATTTTGTCATTATCACCTTCATACAAGAAAAAGAAGAAGAACAAAACTATTTTGAGATAAATATATTAGGCTCAAAGCAAGTTGCTGGAGGGAGGCAGTTAGCTGATATTAACCTCATCTAGTGCCTCCCTCCTCATACTTAGACCCCCTCTTCATGCTTAGACCTCCATCAAATGAATCAGCAGGTCAGTTGCTCATTGTGTATTTCAAAAATCAGATTGTTTAGCTCTTAGTTACAGAAGGAAAATCATTTCCAAGATTAATGAAAGATGTTACTCTTTATTCTTTAGATTAATTGGCTGTAGAAACAAGCACTGCATGGGATGTTTCCCCGGTGGGTGGGTGGGATTGTTCCAGTCAGCAGTTTAAGCCTGTGCCTTTCTGAAATATATGACAGTATGGATGGATGGATGAATAAATGAATGAATGTTAGCTCTCTTACGGAGCATCTGAAGTCTTTTTCACAGAAAGAAATGCTGCTTAAATATTACAATATTGACTGATATTCTGCCACCTCACCCTAGAGCTGCATTACTGTATTAATGAGCAGACTGCACACAAGATAATTAGAGCTTATTTTTTTGCCCTCATTCCCAGTCGGTCTCCCAAGCTGAAGCCAATGACTTTGCTTTCCAGTGTGAGCCCTCACTAAGCTTGCCTTGGCCCTGGTGAGCAACTTGTAGGTCATTATCTTTTGCCTTAACTCTAAATTCATATCAGATATCAAGGAACACTGTATATTCATGCAGGAAATTATTCACTGAGAATGAGACTAGGAAATTATGTTATCATACCTTTTGTTTTCCTTCCCACTAATATTATGAGTCTATATCAGCTTTGCCCAACTTGCTGCCCTCCAGATATTTTAAACCTCATATCCCATAACCCCCAGTCAGCATAACCTTTCCTATTCAGGAATTATGGCCGATATATTCATACTGACCTGGAGGGATTCACAATATTATTATATGAACATCTAAACCATGAAGGCTTTTGGGCTAAAATATAACATAGGAATATCAAAATCTGACCTAGAATTAAAAGAAGAATGGAACATCAAGAGTCTTATTTCAATTTTTAAATATATCATAAAATTTATCCTTATGGTCTACCATGCTTAATAAAATACTAAATTCTCTGCTACCATTCCTTTTGCCAGTATTTTTTTAACTCAAGCATATTTTGAAAGATCAATATCGGTGAGACATTTTCGTTCCTTCAGAAGTACTTGAGGCACTTTCATATTTGAGGGAATACACGACAGAAATAAAATCCATAACATATCACTATCAAAAGCTCCATAATATTTTTAAAGCAGAATTGTGGACTATTCTAAACACAGACTAAAGAACTGCAATCTCCAATATTTGCCCATTCTGGGTTTCATATCCTTAAAAATGTTTAAATGGTACCAACGGATTTGGGAATAATATTGACTTATCAAATATTGTATTTAGAGTATATTGGATTCCCCAACGGATTTACTTGAAAGGATACATATCAGATTTCTGGGTGTTTATTTTTATTTTTAAGAATAGTTTGTTTAGGTTTTTTTTACTGTATATTGGTATTTTGCTTATATTTTGTATTTTTCTAAAATTAATTAAACAAATAAAACATTTGCAACTATTGCTTCTCATATCAGCCAAATCATGTCCTGCCCTGAACTCAGCCAGCAAAAATGGCCATCGTAAAAGATAACAGCGCTGGATTGTTCCCCTTTGTCCCCATGCACAGACCAGTAATATAAGCACAGATCTCAACCAAAGGCATGAAAGTGTGGTCAGAGTTCGGATGGATTGAAGATGGCATTTTCCTGTGTCAATACCATTACTCCATCCTCAGGTAAGTTCGCATGCTTTGCTATTTGCAGAAACAGTTTACAAAAGCAGGATATTACTAACCTCTTTAATGAAAGCTGGAATCAATTTTATACACACACACACACACACACACAATTTTATCATGAGGAAGAAACATCCACCCTATCATTTAAGCTGTTGCAGTTTAGAGCATATTATTTATTGTGGCGTGTCTCCATCAACTCCATAAACCAAGAAGGCAATGGGATACAAATCAGATATTTAAAATAGTTTATTTATTTCACATATGGCATATCATGCATGGACTAGCAAAATGTATTAACATTTCAACTAGCTTAATAAAACCCAGTAAAATATAAATGTTAAAAAGATCTATGTTCAAATATCAATGTCTAGGCCATCTAACCATTGAAGCACAGCATCGTTTTAGCATGACAGCATGAACCAAACAAACTAGAAACTGCTGACAGCCAGACTACTTTATAGACTTTCCTGGCTTTCAAAATACATGGCAACGAAAATAAATTAAAAAAGGCTCAAATGACAACAGAGATCAGGAATATTATTCAAATTTGCCAAATCAATGTTGAAGGGCTCAGCAGATCCAAGAGCCAATATGTTTCCAAATTTTTATTTAAAATAGTATCATTAACACACTCCAGAGATGGAAGTCAATGAGAAAATGTCTGAGTCTTCAAGAATATTTTATAGCATACTCTAAAAAGGTATCATATCATACTATTACAATAAACTATTTCTAAGTGTGGATCCTCTAGTAATTGCAATGCCAGGGTTTATTAAGAAATGCACTATTTTTTCACAATAATAAATAAATCTTCCTTAAGTGCTCCAATATATTCTTTTTCATTTTTCTTAGCTGCTGTAGGGTCCTTTCCAGAAAAGAACATATATCCATCAGTGGAGGGAGATAATTTCCTTCCTTCCTTCCTTCCTTCCTTCCTTCCTTCCTTCCTTCCTTCCTTCCTTCCTTCCTTCCTTCCTTCCTCTTTCCTTCTCTCCCCCCCCCCAATGCCAATCAGTCTTAATACATAAGCTTGGATCATCCTATAGCTTCGGGGAGCAGGACCAGTGGGTGGATTGAAAAACCAGAGTCATGGGCTAGGTCACTGTGCTCCATTTACACTTGCACACTTCATCTATTGAAGCCACATGGTGTCTCTCCAGCTGATAACACCTAACTATGCAACTGTCCATTATTTCATGCTGCATACAAAAGGCTACTTGGGGGGGGGGGAGCCGCAAGTTCCCTGGTTGACATGAACCATATCAAATTGCTTATCTAACAGTTTGATACAGTTTGCGTCAACCAGCATTTACATTTTTTTCTGAAAAAGCCGTGCCTTTCCTCATTTTGCACCCTTGGAGCTCCTGTCATTTAATCAAGGTCACTGGAGGGGACCCAGGAACTGTGTTTTCTCTGTTGCCATCCTTCCCTTTTGGAATACCATCCTCTCTGCTGGCCTTGATCTTGTCTGCATTTTGCAAGGCATTGAAGTTCTTTCTGCAGGCACTGAATCGGGGAGTGACATTATCCCACTGGATGATTTTATGTATTCTTTTTATGTCCTTTTGTTTTGCATTAATTATTTGCTACATTATTTTTATATGGATGCAGTGGTTGTTCTGATTATGTACATCACCCTGAGTCATGTGCTGAATGGGTGGCTATAAAAATTGAGCAAATGAATAACAATAAAAATTGAATAAACAAGTAACAATAAATAAAGTGATAAATATATAAACAAATTGCTCTAGAACTTTGCACTGAGGGCCTGAAAAAGATTTAAAGTGGGTATGACAAGGCTTTTCTGAGAAGGAGCTTGTAGATAGTTGCAAAATAGTCAAAGCAGAAGAACGGTGCTGGTGCAGGTGAGGATGGAGTGACAGAGTTGTTCTTCACTCCATGGCCTAATGATTATCCCTTCTTTCCTTTGTGAACTGAAGAGGAGCCCAGGACCAGCCCATCAAGACTGCCCACATTATCACTCTTGGGAATGCTCCATCTGGCAGGAGCTAGTTAAGCGACAACTTTTCCTTCCTCTTCCAGCTGGAAGAGCTTGCACCAACTATATGGATGTCTTTGCCCTGAGCCTGCAGGATACGTCCCCATGTTTTCATGCTGAGGAGCACCAGAGAATTGGTGCAAGCTTGATCCATCAGCTAAAATTGCTACTGTCAATGGTGGTAGGAGACCACGTCAGGGTGTCAGAACACACGAAGGACTTGGGTTTGGCTAGTCTAAAGAAAAGAAGAAACAGGGATGACATGATAGCAGTATTGCAGTATTTGAGGGGCTGCCCCAAGGCAGAGGGGACCAGGTTGTTCACCAAAGCACCAGAGGGCAGGACGAGAAACAATGGTTGGAAACTGACCAAAGAGAGAAGCAACCTGGAATTAAGGAGAAACTTCCTCACAGTGAGGACAATTAACCAGTGGAACAACTTGCTTTCAGAAATCGTGGGCGCTCCATCACTGGAGATTTTTAAGAAGAGACAGGACAGCCACATGTCTGAAATGGTATAGGTTCTCCTGCTTGAGCAGGGGGCTGGACTAGAAGACCTCCACGGTCCCTTCCAGCTCTATTCTATTCTAAGCAGGTAATGGGGATTGCTACAGATGAACCCATTCTCTCTCATCTTGTCATGATAAGCTATTATTAGAGCTGGTTGCTCACTAATTTAGATAACACCCTTGAACAGGAGCTTCCCACCAAGTTAGGTTGCTTTTTTTTTTAAGGTAATGAACTAGAGGGAACTTTGTATTTGTGTGTGTGTGTGTGTGTGTGTGTGTGTGTGTTTGCTTTACTGCAGAGCATAGGAAGTAGCCAAATCGAAAGAGTAGATCGGTAAATAAGGCTTTCACATTCTTCTATTTATGTTCTATCTTAGCTAAAACAAAGAAGCAGAAAGGAATAATATTAAAAGAGGTTGAGAAGGAAATAATATTACGTGTAATAATACACTTTCTACAAGGAAGGCATGGCATTTTTGTTACTTAGAAACAGGATCAGGTAGCCTTGGAAGAGATTTTAGTTCAAAGCCTCTTTATTTTATGTTTATGGAGGAATTTTCTACTTTCCTCCTACTTGCTTCTGCCTGGAGCATTCCATATCTCCACCTTTGCTTGTCAGTTCATGTAAAAATTAAAGTATCTACTGTAGTGATAATATTCTTAATTGCTAAGCCATCTTTCTCAAATACTGCCATGATTTCTCCCTCATAATATATATGCTCAGAGTACTAACTTTTGTCCTATAATGTCCTTTAATTAAAAAAATTGCATGTTTCCATACACTGCAACATTCTCAAAGATGCTGATAACTCTCCCTATTGAAAGTGGTATGTAGGATTAAACTGTTAGAATAACTATCAACCTTATTGGCATTTACACTTCCCAAAGGCTAGGTAACTTGCATTATAAAGTGTGCATTTTCTGGACACAGGGATGCCCAAGTTCCTCTGAACTCCCTATAACTTATTGGTTGTAAGACAGTTCATTGTCAGTGGTCATATGTGCATGTGCGTTTGGGTGTGTGTCTATGTATATTCATCTTCAGTCTCTGAAATTTTATATAAGAACTCTGTGAATCAGTCTCTAGCATTCTTTAGTTTTAAAAGCAGGAGACCAGTGACTCCCTATAACTTGCTAGCTTTAATACAATGATTCTTGGAGCCTGATTATTCACAAATTCTGAGTTTTTCCACCACATCTTGTTACCTTGTAATGGCCTAAAGCCTTGTGTTCTACCAGGACTAAGAAGTACTCCATTTTTGTTTCTGTCAATAGAAAATGTATCAAGTTTTATTTCAGTGCATTCTTTTTCCCCTTTACAAATATGAAAACAATAAACTTCTGTGAGGGCAAACATGATTAGAACAGGAAAGGAGACGTTTTTGGTGTTTTTCTCAAGGAAGCCTCCATTTTCTAGATATAACAGGCTCAGAGATGCTCTATTAGTTGGTTCCCCCATTTAGTCAAGTGAAAGTGAAAACATTAAAGCACTAGAAAAGTCTCAGGGGAATCTGTGAGGTTTCACTCATTTGTCAGTCTTTGGTTCATAGGAAATCATGTTTTCTCCTCATCCAGGCAGCCAGCATTTTTAAATGAGCAAAAGAATCCCAGTCAGGAAAACGGAGAACTAATTTACCATACAAGTAACAGACACATCATAAAAAGGAATTATGAAACAAGATACACAAGTAGTCCTTGACTTATGACAATTAAGCCCAAAATGTCTGTGAATCATGTGGTTGTTAAGCAAATCTGGCTTCCCCCATTGACCTTACTTGTCAGAAACTCCCTAGGAAAGTTGCAAATGACAATCTCAGGACCCTGGGACCCTGCAACCTTTGTAAATACATGCTATTTGCCAAGTGCCCAAGTTTTGATCATGTGACTATGGGGATGCTGCAATGGTCATAAGTGTCAGAACTGGTCATAAGTCACTTTTTCAGTGCTGTTATAACTTTGAACTGTCACTAAGCAAATGATTGTAAGTTGAGGATGACCCATATTTCCCTACAAAGTGATACTTGCCAATCTACCGTACAGCTATATATGAGGGTCAGTTCGAATCTGTAAATCCTAACACTAAGACAAGACTTTCATTTTTACTGTTGTTCCATATGATTTTCCCATGAGAAAACCATGCTTGTAATCAAAGCTATACTCCATATATATTCTTATTTTTGTTTTATCTTTTGTGGTTGTGTTATTTATATGCCTTTACTAGTACTAAAGCTATAGCACTCAAGTAGGTGATTAATTTACCAACTGAGGGATTTTATACTTACCCATATATAACTATTCTGAGAACTTTTATTCTATACTTTTCTGCCAATGGAAAATTATTCCAGGAAATCAAAAAATTGTAGACTCTAGACTCCAAGCAGACTGTGTGAAGAACCACTGAATTCCAAGATATGTTTTACCAAACAGCTGAAAATGGTTCGCAGCAAAAACTGAATAGAAAATTGCAACATTTAAGGAAATAATGGAACAGTGGAAGAGATTACTAGAAGACTCAGAACATGTACAGAGGCGATAAAATAAGCTTCTGAAAACAAACAAAGATCTAAATTCACAATTGGTATTAGTAAGTCAGTGATATCAAACACTCTGGATTGGGACAAGAAAAGTCCCATTATGGAGAATTAGGTTACAGTCCCAGGAAGAACTTTTGATATGGCACTTGAATGTCAGGAAAAAAAAATGTCTGTGCTCTCGTATCAATGTTAATATGAGGAGGTGAATATGCATAAATGTAACCTTCATAAGCTTGATTTATGAATATTAACTAAAGCAGAAATTAGGTTAGAAGAAAATAATGTTGTCTTGAGAGAAATAGAAAAATGGAAAGTTCTTTAGTAGTGAGTCAAGAAAGCAAATCTGACTAAAATTTAAATAGACTGGTATATTTCTAACCAACTTAGTTATTCCATCTACAATATTATAACGGTTAAGAAAGTATATAAAACTATCACTTGTATATTTCTGCCCACATTTATTATCCATGTTTAACAGTGGCCATATAGTAATTTTTGAATTTTGTCCTCTTCTTTTTAGTAGAAATTTTATTAAAAATTACAATTACAAAGATAAAATCTAATAAAAGAATAAAAATAAAAAGAGAAAGTGCAGAAAAAATAGAAAGAAAAATAGAAAACAAAGAAAAAATAAGAATATAATAAAGAAAAAAATTAATGACTTCTTCCTTCATCACAAATATAAATAATCTTACTAACTTATTACTTCTCTTAAAATACAACAAATTATCTCTTTTTTTCTTATCCCTATAAACTAACAAACATTTATCTATAAACAAATCCTTAAAGCCTTCTTGATCAACAAAAGTCCATTAAGAATTACCCGAGATAACAACATATTTATTTTAACTTTGATGAAATATATCAACTTTATATTCTTTTCTTTTACTTTTAACAATCTTGATATTTAGTCACATCAAACAATATCCTAGAACTTTATTTCTTTTCATGTTATTTTTGTTCCCTCTCGTACAATTCTTTAAAACTTTAACAAGATTCTTTTGTAAATCCAGTATAGCAAAATTATCCAGGTCACTCTCTTGGTTTGCTGACTGATGGCTGCCTGCAGTTTGGTGGTTCAATTCCCACCGGCTCAAGATTGACACAGTCTTCCACCTTTTCGGTAAAATGGGGATCCAGATGGTTGGGGGCAATACACTGACTCTGTGAACCACTTAGCACTGTGTATATAAGTCTAAGTGCTTATTGCTATTGATATTTTTAAAGCCACTTTCAATCTGAGGGTCCAATCTTACCATTTACAGGTAATCAACCACTGGGACCAAAACTGCCATCACTAAGCAATGTGATAGTTAAGTGAGTCACACCTGGTTTTACAACCTTTCTTCTGTAGCAGTTAAATGCATTTAGCTTTCTCTTTTGATAGTTGCTTTGCTGGGACCCCTTTGGGAAGGTCACAAATGGTGATTACATGATCCTAGAATACTGGAACTGTCATAAATGCCTGCCGGTTGCCAAGTGATCAAATTCTGATCACAATACTACAGGGACATTGCAATAGTTGTAAGTACGAGGATTGATTGTAAGTCTTTTTGTTTTTTCCAGCACCATTGTAACTTTGAATGGTTGTTAAATAAATGGCCATAAGTTGAGGACTACCTGTACTGATAGAGGCAAACACTCTTAAAATTAACTTTCGGGTGCATTTTTTGAACATAGCCTTCAACATTAAAATATTTTGCTTCATTCTATATTAATTGTAAAGTTTGGTTCCTTCTGGTTCCCTCTAGTATCCAACCTTCAAAGTCACAATCTATCATTCTTAACGAGAATTCAAAACAATGGGAGCGATTCTTATAATTAATTCCAAAATCTTATTGTAACTTTCCAAAATCAAAGTTCTAATCTTTCACTGTTTATTCCAAAAGATTTTTTAATTGCTTAGAATTGTATGCAGAATTTCTTTTACTAAGAATTAAAGGCAATTCACTTGGTTCTCTAAAATGTTTTGATGCAAAGGTTCCGAATAGCTGAAAAGCAGCTAACAAGCAATTTCTGAAAGTGATTAAAAAAAAAAAGAATGCAAACCCAGTGTCCTTTTAAAGCAAGATTCCCATATCTTGCAGGGCTCTAAACCTGCCATAGACTGCAACTGTATGGATCACCTATGGATTGTCTCAAATCCTCTCCTTATCCTGAGGAGTTATAAAGATCCAGTATTTAGTTGAGCCATATTCAGTTTGCAATTTCTTGTCTGGATGTTACCTTGAATTCTGTCCCTAATGATCCTATCTTTAAGCCATTTTGCAGAATACAGCTCTCAATATTCTTCAATTGACAGATATAAAGAGAGAAATGTACAAGGAGAAACATCCTAATGCATTGCATTTATCAAAACTCCCTGTCTAGTCCAAAAATTAGCAACATTGTTGTAGCACGAGCAGAAAATCTCATGAAAAATGACACTGAAGATTGTAGTGAGTATGGCGATAATGTAGCAGCATCACCGGAGATGGCAAGTGTATTGTGGGTCATTTTTTAAATTGATTTGGTGGCTGACCATATATAGTCTCTGTTGTCTGAGGCAAGATCCCAAGTACATTTGGCAAAGCAACAACTGGTGATGGACTGGAAAATGATTGTCATATATTTTACTTGCTATTCCAGCTTATAGAACAGTTGGCTCAATAACAAGGGTAATGTCCAATAATATAAATTTAGTGATGGTAATAAAATTGATTAATATAGTGCCACAAAGACAGCAAATCCGAAATACAATGGTCATGATGACAGCAAATTCTAAGTAAAATGAAACACAAGGGAGAAAATGGCTAAGGTGGGATTCAAATGCAAACAGTCCTGATAAATGTAGAAACAAGGAATGAGATCACTTAGATCAGACTCAAGGCCATTTGATTTATGTGGAAAGAAATAACTATAAGCATCTACATGAAGTAGGATGAATTTATGAGGCGGGCATCCAGGCTGCAAAGAAGGGACTGAATGACAAATTGAAGATCTTGAATTGTGATGCACTTGCAAAAATTGCCAACTCTATTGGGCTGCATTTATGGGAAAGTCACGTGTACAGCTAGATTTTTTTTTTCACTCTGAAGAAGACCCATAGTCTAGCACTAGTCTCCCTCTTTTTAGTAGCACAGTTAAATGTGATGGGCTGGCAAATCATCAAAAGTGATAAGGAGAAGATCCCCTGAGGAAAGGTTAAGTGAAACCAGGATGTTGGACCTATTTTAAAAAGTAGCTAAGTAGCCACAAAATAGCAGCTAACACAAAGGGGACATTTCTCACTAGATGTGCAAAGAAAGATAATGGGGAAACAAAACAATCTGGATGTAACTGCTGTTAGAAACACATGAGGTAAACATTCAGAATACTGATTTTAGAATTAGACCTTAGTTTTGAGTTGAAACAACTATTCTCAATCTGATATTGGATGGCCAGGGAGCTTGGTAAATCTGGAGGCACCAAGTTGAAGAAAGATGAATTCGAATAAACAATCAAAACCCTTGTAGGACTGGTTTAGCTATCCAAAGAGAATTAAATTATCACCTGGCCGGTTCATAGAAGCCTTAATGAAACACTGCATCTGAAATCCACAGTGATCCTTGCTAAGGACAGCAAGAGAAGAAACAAGGTGATCCAAAACTGTTAGTTTGGGAATGACTGAAAAAAGAGGAAACCTTCACATCCAAGAGTCAGTGTAGGATTTTGAAACTGACACATCATCTGAACTGAAGCATTTGTTTTCACTGAGCTCTGTAGGGAAGTGATCATGGCAAGATGACAAACCTATGTATGATGAGAAGTCCATCTGAGCTCCAAATGCTTTCCTTCAAGAAAATGTGCATACAAGATTATAGCCTAAGGCTATAGCAGTCAGCATATTTTCTTGATAGCATATCCCACTGAACTTAGTGGTACTTCCTTCAGAGATATAATCTTAGGCATACTCTATTAAGTTTGAGAGGGGGGAATAGAAGCAATGATTAGATTCACAGGAATCCAAACAGCTCTGATATTAAGACTGTTTAAAAATAAAGGTAGATCAGAAGTATCTACATAATGTCCGCCTGCTAAATCTTACCTGCTTCAGTGATCAGCCAGACATTTTCCTAAATAACTATTGTAATGCTACAGCTGAATTTGATGATTCCCACATTTCTGGAGTAAACACATTCATGCATATTTTCCATATATACACTTGAGATATCTACTCTACATTGTGCCCAAAATAATTGAGACACTTTTGATGGTTAAAGGATTACGAATGTAAAATTACATTCATAATATCCCAGGAGAGGATATTTTAACTTGGTGCCTTTAAAAGAAAGTAATGAGATTATACAACTGTGATATTACCTGTGAAAATAAACTTGCCTTGGAATTATGACCAAGCTCCCTCCATGTGCCTGCAGCATATCATCTGGAACAACTGGTTCAGGTGCCTGTTAGACATTTTTCTTTAATGCTCTCAGCTGCTACAAAGGAGGCTGGAAGACTATAATTTCCCACTTCATTTCCTGTGATTTTTAATTATTATTGCCTCCCAGCATGAAATTTTGTTTCTTAGAAGTTACCAGTTATCACCAGGCAAGGACCAGAAAAGTCCTTGTCTTGATTCTAATAACAATTTCAACCTCTGTTCTTCTGGGTGTTTGTGGAATTACTTCATTTATAAATATGCAAACACCCTGGCAGCTTAAGTGTGCCATAGGAATAGTGCAATGGCAAAAGTGATTGATTCTTCCCTTGTAATGAAAATATGCACAGAGCATTAAATTATAATTCTCAAATATTGAATAATGCAACAATGTTTTATTAGAATATAGAAGTAGGCAACAATTGCTCCTGTAAATGCTTAGGCGTTTAAGTTACTGGACCATTCATACAAAGTAATACTCAAACCAGGAGTAAAAATGTTAAAATAAGAATCATTTAGTGATGGTTATAATCTTTAAGCACTATAAACAAGTATCCTTCAGGACCCAAACATAGCTGGTCATAATAATCCTAGTGGCTAATCTTTACTTCTTGGGTAAAATAGACAAGGAGCATGGGTTTTTTCAGAATTCCTTTTCCAAGAGCACTCCATTTTCAGAGGGGAAATCCAATTTCAGAAAAATTTCTCCTGCTGCTTCCTAGAAATTTCTGAGTAGTACTTTCCAGCATCAGAATTCTGACAAAGAAAGAATGAAAGAATGAAACTCAAGACAGGCATCATTCTTTTTCAGTGCTGATGAGGAAGTAGAGATGGGACATTCTCTTCAGCTCAAATTAACAAAGCATTAGATTCATCAGAGGCTCTGATACTAAAGTAATAATATACTTTTAGAGAAGTCATGGATCAAAAGAATCTACAGAATATTCACCTGATAAATTCTTATCTGCTTCTGTGAGCAACCACAAATATGCCTTTATAAAAACAATAAAGCCTGACTTGAATTTGATGGCTTTCAAAAACAGTCTTTCTGGGGTAATCACATTCATAGAAGAATGGAAGACAGAAGGATAAAATGCAGAAAGAAGCATATCAACAATTCAGTTAAAGAACTCTGCCATGTTCCCCAAAGATAAGTTGGACAATTATCTGAGAATGAGCGTGTTTTTGTTAAGAATGAGCTGATTTTCGGTATATTGGTACTGAAAGTAATACTGATAGTTACCTGAAGGCCTCATGTTAACTCAAAACTAAAACCCTTCAGTGTCTTTTCTGAGAAACCCAGACATTTGTAGAATGCATGAGAAAGTCCCATTCCCAATTAAAATTAAAAGCATGTGGGTTAGGATTAGGCTCCCTTGAAGTCTTAGGAAAATGAAGTCAGGTTTACATTTGCAGAGGGTCTCTAAGGAAAGCGAGGATGACACTTTTCGGTTTGGACTTATTTTTGGAGCACAGTGACATGCATGGGAAAATGAGATTCCCAGTGATGATTAACTAGGATTAGGGTTAGAGATAGATTAGACTTTATTGGAGCCAGGGCAGAAATTCAACATTAGGGTTGGATTCGCAGAGACTCTACAAGAAAAATTGAAGTTGAAAGCTATCTGTTCGAACCTATTTTTGTATAGGAGCAAAATACATAAGAAAGTCATACACCCAGTAAAAATTCAATTACAATTAAATATATGGTTAGGGTTAGAGTTTACCTTCCTTGATGTCAATACCAAAAATTGACATAAGGGATACATTTATGCTAGGGATAGATTCTTAGAGATTTTCTAAGGAAAAGTGACATCTTTTCATTCTGATTTTTTGTTCCATAGTAAAATACATGGAAAAGTCTGATTGCCATTGAAAATGAAACTAGGTTTAGGGTTAGTGCTCGAATTACAGTTATGTTTAGGTTCCATTGGAGTCAGGGGTTAAAACTAATGCTAGGGACAGATTCTTAGATGTTTTCTAAAGAAAACAATGCTGACAGCTTTTCATTCGGAACTGTTTGCACTCCACAGTAAAATACATGGGAAAATCCCATTGCCATTGAATATGAAACTAGGGTTAGGATTAAATCTCCTTAAAATCAGGTGCTAAGACTAATGCTAGGGATAGATTCTTACACATGTTCTTAGGAAAGCAACCGTGATATCATTTCATTCTGAGGGGGGTTTTTTGGTACACAGTAAAATACATGGGAGAATTTTTTTGCCTTTGAAAATGAAACTACTGTTAAGGTTAGAGTTAGTGTTACAATTAGGATGAAGTCTCCTTGAGTAATGACTGTTTGAGTTTTGGGTTTAGGGTTAAGGTAAGGCTTACACCTCCTTGGAGTCAGGGCCAAATATGGATATCAGGGATAAATTGATAGATATTTTCTAAGTAAATTTAAGGTTACAATTTTTCTTTCTGACTTGTTTTTGGTTTACAATAAAACACATGGGCAAATCCCATTGCCATTAAAAGTGAAGGCAGGATTATAGTTAGGATTAAGGTTAGGGTTAGTTCTCCTCAGAGTCAGGGCCAAATACAGATATTAGTGATAAATTCCAATAGATTCTCTAAGTCACCGGTGTCAAGCTCGCCAAGTCACATGACGTGTTGCAATGTATCGCGACTCTTTTTGCATTGCCGGCAATGGGGTGGGCACAGCTTCGGTATGATGAAACTAGCCCATGGGCCGGCAGTTTGACACCCTGCTGTAAGTAATGTTACTGTTACAGCTTTGCGTTCTGTTTTTGGTTCATGGGGAAATCCCATTGCCAGTGAAAATGAAACTTCAGTTATGGTTAAGGTAAGATTTCCTGTTAGGGTTAGGTCTCCTTGTAGTAAAGGCTGAATACAGAAATCAGGGATCGATTCTAAAAGTGATGGTTACAACTTTTTGTTCTGACTTGTTTTTGGTTAATGGGAAAATCCCTTTGTCACTGAACATTAAACTAGTATTATATTTAGGGTAGGGTTAGGATTAGGTTTCCTTGGAGTTATGGCCTGAAAAGTTATATCAGGGATAGATTGTTAGCGATTCCCTATCGAAAGCATCAATAATTGCTTTTCATTTAGCATTTCTGTTGGCCACTGGAAAATACTTGGGAAAATCCATTGCCAATGAAAATTAAACTAGGGTTAGGGATGGGTCTACTTGTAATCGTAGCCAAAAATGTATGCCAGATATAAATTTTCAGAGGTTTTCTAAGGTGATGACCACGCTGATCCCAAGGTATGGGTCAAATGCCTCACCAGTGTTGAAGCTCTTCATGCCCACAAGAGATCTAAGTCCAGCCCACCTTGAACTCCATTATCTCTTATTTACCACCAATTTACTTCAGCTGTTAGTAATTCAGATTCTTGTAGAGAGCATGAGCTTGCAATAAATCTTTACATTCATTTGAACTGCCTGGACGTCTGATTTTCCTGCACTTGACAGAAAGTAATAATGACAACTGTTTGTGGACCATAGCAAAATTCATGGGAAAATCTTTTTGCCTATAAAAATTAAATTAATGTTAGGATTAGGGTTAGGGTTAGGTCTCCTTAGAGATAAAGCCAAAAATTGACATCAGTATTAGATTTGTGGAGGTTATCGAAGAAAAGTAAGGCTAACACTTTTTCTTTCAGACCTATTTGTGAACTTCAGTAAAATGCATGGGAAAATCCTATTGCCATAGAAAGTTAAGCTAGGGTTGTGGATAGCGTTCAGGATCTGGTTGGGATTAAGTTTCCATGGTGTCAGGACCAAAAAATGACATATAGAGAGGTTATCAAAGAAAAGTGAAGCTATCAGTTTTTTGTTCACATTTATTTGCGATACTGTTAGGATTAGTGTTTGGGTGAGATTTTCTTGGCATCAGGCCCTAAAACTGACATTAAGGCTAGATTTGTAGAGGTTTCGTAAGAAAAATGATACTGATAGGTTTTTGTTTGGACCTATATGTGGACAAAAGGAAACTGCATGGGGAAATCCAATTACCAGGGAAAATTGACCTAGGGTTATGGATAGAGTTAGGATTAGAATTAGGTTTCCATTGATAGGGGCAAACACTGATATCTGCATTAGATTCAAAGAGGTTCTCTAAAGAAACTGAAAGCTTTTCATTCAGACCTCTTGTGAACCACAGTAAAATGTCTGGGAAAAATTCAATTACCAGTGAAAATTAATGGGGGTTAGGGTTAGGGTTAGGTTTCTTTGGCGTTCAGGCCGAAAACTGACATCAGTGTTAGATTCACAGAGTTTCTCTAATAAAAGTGAGGGTGACAGCTTTTTGTTTGGATTTATTTATGGACCACAGTGACATGCATGGAAAAATTCCACACCAAGGGAAAATTTATGAAGGGATAGGTATAGGGTTAGATTAGATTTTCTTGATGTCAGGGCCTAAAACTGATATTAGGGTTAGATTTGTACAGGTTTCCTAAGAAAAGTGAGGCTGACACCTTTTTGTTCTGACCTATTTCTGGACAACATTAAAATGCATGGGAAAATCCAATTACAAGGGATAATTGACCTAGGGTTAGGGTTAGGATTCAGATTAGGTTTGCAAGAATCAGTGTCATACACTGATATCGTGTTTCCCCAAAAGTAAGGCCTACATCAACAATAAGCCCTACCTTGATTTTTGGGGGTGGACCTAATATAAGCCCTATCCCAAAAATAAGCCCTAGTTTTGGGGTGAGGCACACACCCAAAAATCAAGCTAGGGTAGGGGTGTGGAGTTGCCCCACCCGCCCCGCACCCACTTAGCTTGCAGCCAGGCCTCTCCTTGACAGCCCACTACTTCTTCTGAGGCCTCTTCTGTAGCCAGGCCTGCATTTCTCAGTCACAGGATTATGGAAGGCCTGTACAGCCAAGAACTGAGTTATGGATTGAATCCATCGCTCAGTACTCGGCTGCTTAGGCCTTCTGAAAAGGCCTGACTGCAAAATGCAGGGCCGAATGCAGCTGCAGAACTTCAGTCCCAGAAGAAGTGGACCGGCTGGGTGGGGCTGTCGGTGCCAGAGGTGATGTAAGGCCTACTCTGAAAATAAGACCTGGTGCCTCTTTTGGAGGCAAAAAAATAAGATCTGGTCTTATTTTCGGGGAAACACGGTATCTGCATAAGATTCATAGAGGTTCTCTAGAGTCTAAAGAACCTCTAAGTGAAACGAGAATAAAAGCTTTTCATTTTGACTTCTTTCTGGACCACAGTAAAATGCATGGGAAAATCCCATTACCAGGAAAACTTTAATTAAAGGTTAGGGATAGGGTTAGGGTTACGTTAGGTTTCCTTGGAATCAACAAAAACTTAGATGTAGGTTAAATTTGTAGAGGTTATTTAAGAAAAGTGAGGCTGACAGCTTTTCATTCCAACTTATTTGTGGACCAGTATGCATGGTAATTTCCCACTATCAGTGAAAATTAAACTAGAGTTAGGTTCAGAGTTAGGGTTACTGTTAGGATTGGGTTTCCTTGGTGTCAAGGCTGAAAACTGAATCAACATTATTTTTTGGGATATTCTCTAATAAAAGTGAATGTGGTAGCTTTTTCTTCTGATCTATTTGTGAACCAAAGTCAAATGTATGGGAAAATCCCATTGCCAGAGTAAATTAAACTTGGATTAGGGATAGGGTTTGGATTTGGATTAGGGATAAGGTTAGGTTCCTTGGCATCAGGGCCAAAAATTGTCAGGGTTAGATTCATCAATATTCTCTAAGAAAAGTGAGGGTGACAGCTTTACATTTGGACTTATTTGTTGATCATACTTAAATTCATATTCCTAATGCCAGGGTAAATTAAACTATGGTTAGGGAGTGATAATCCCTTGGGCTATGGCATGTTCTGGAATTACATAAAATTTCCTTCCTCTAAAAAAACAAGGAAAGGGAGAAAATAAATTGTTAGTTTGTCAACCAGAATATACAAAAGAAGGAAGGAAGGAAGGACCAGTCAACCAACTTGAGCTGTTGGAATAGGAAGAAAGCTGCTTGGTATTTAAGACATACTTCTTCCTTCCATTGAATTCCCATTGATAACAATTCACTTTTCCAACAGTTAAAATCATGATTGTGTATTAGAGGCTTTATGTAAGTAGATGGGTGGATGGGAAGTTAATGAACCCAGGGCCTCATAAATAAGATGAAGCAAGAACTTGGTATACATTATTTATATAAGCAGCAAAAAGCAAACCAGGCAGTTTGTTACAGGGATGGTAAAACTAACTAGAAATGGACTATTGTAGAATGATAAACATTGGAGCTGTGCAGAGATCTGGGTTCAGAATGAAAAAGGAGATTTGCTTGCATTTTTTCCTGACTAGCCTCATGGCAGCAGCATAGAAAAACATATAATTTAAGTATGTGTTGCAAGGTGCAACTCATGTAGCCAGTGCTTTTTTTGTAAAAAAAAAAAAAAAAAAAAAAGGGTGCCAGAACTCACACATGTCATACAACCCGCCTTGCCTACCCTACAAGGTTCCATCCAAAAAAGGTGCCGGAACTCCATTCTGGGCATTCTATGACAAAAAAAGTCCTGCATGTAGCCATGAATGTCTGAATACACCTTTATCCTTTGAAGCCCAGCTTTTGCACAGACCTAATAAAGAATGGGGTTTGTTAATTAGATTGTCTATGAAAGCTCTTGGAGAGTTCAAAGAATGAATGAGACAAAGCAAGAGTCCCTGTACATTAGGGCTACCAAGTTAGGATTGCAACAAGGCAGTTAGCCAAGAAATGACAGCCAAGAAAAACCAGCAAATCTAACTCTTTTCTGCCATTCTTGTGGAAATTCAGATTCTTGCAGTCCAATTCTGGTAACCTTAAGTAAATGGGAATCTGATCCTATGAAGCTCCAGCATTTCAAATCACAGAATGAAAGTTTGCCATTTGAGCTGTGTTGCAGCCAAGCCAAAATAATGTTGCTTATGTTGTTTGAGGAAGATGATATTGTGGGGAAACCTGGGTTACAATATCAGTGCCAGGTCAATGCAAATGTCACCGATGGGGAAAAAAAATCATTGATTTATCTCTAATGTTCATATAGCTTTGTTTATGTTATGTTTGGGCTGGGAGGAAATGAGACCCTACTTGTATCTTCTTTAAATATGCTATGCTTATACAGCAATTACATATTGAGTCTGTTAATCATTGACAATCATTGATATTTCCAGGGATCAGGGCTATTGCACTTTCTTCAGCTCTCCTGAACACAGAAACAGCTGCAGCAGTCATCTGAGAAATAATCGCTCCCCTCTTCGCACCAACATTTCTCCCAATAGCCACAGGATCCCTACATTATGATTCAGAGATTTAAAAAGCACCACACAAACAGAAAGCTTGTATAATATTTTAGAGAATTTTTAAATAATCTTTCCCATTAATTTCAATATAGATTCCCAGTCACAGTTCTTATAAAAACCTCTGATCATATGCTTGCAGAGTCACTTTCACGTCCCACCAAAGAATTAAAGCAGTAAAATGTTTGGCCATACAAACCCAGTTATTGGCAGAACCTGTAATATATACAAGGAAGAAGGAAATAACAGTACACCACTGGCAGAATCTAGTTCTCATTCCCAGTTTAAATTGCCCTTCTGAGCAGCATGGGATTGGCACTAGTCCAGTTTTTTCAATACTTTGTCAAAAGAGCACCGCACTTGTATTTATAAGGATCCCACATAAGACTGACAAGCACTATGGGTTCTTGATTTCTGGGGCAGTTGTTCTGTGGAGACCAGGTGCCTGGTCTCTCCTACACCCTGTGCCAAAGTGGCCATGGAGGATAAATTGCTATAAAGGGATCTCTGCCTAAAGTGATTAATAAGAGTTTGGCAAATCCCAATCCCTGAACATGTTAGCAACTATACCACTGGACTCAGTTCTTGTGAGAGGGATGGCCATATGTGATAGCTAGCTAGATAGGTAGGTAGGTAGATAGATATAGAGAGATGGGGAGAAAGAAGAGAGAGAGGAGAGGGGGAGGGAGAGGGAGAGGGAGAGGGAGAGGGAGAGGGAGAGGGAGAGAGAGAGAGAGAGAGAGAGAGAGAGAGAGAGAGAGAGAGAGAGAGAGAGAGAGAGATGTTATCCAGAGCATTTCCATGCTTTGGGTGGAGTTGGTTCTGAATTTTTGCTGTCCAACCCTTAACCACTCTGCAATTAATCCTGTAACCCTATGCCTATCTACTTGGAGTAAGATCACTGAACTCAATAGAACACAATTCTATTTTAAGCCGCCCAGAATGATGTTGAGGTAAGATAGTTGGCCTGTAAATTTTATAAATTTATAATTTATAAATTTATATTACTGTATTACTGTTTATAAATAAATACATTCTCAAGAGATGTGTAGAGAAGTAATTATTCATTTGCTACTTCTCTCACAATTTCGGTGATAATAATGATGATGATGATGATGACTGTTCTTGTTTACAGAGTTAAAGTAGTACCTAGCCCCTTTTCTTCCCTTCTCTAGCAGAACTTGAATGGAATGATCCTCAAGGGTCAGAGTTCATCTGCCAGGAAGCTCTGGTGGTTATTTCCAGTTTGCTTGACTGTTGGATAAGAACTGTGGTTTGTCAATTGCACCCTACTTGTAGCATCACGCATATGCATTTTAGCTACCATTGCTTCAAATGGCCATGAGCAGAGAAGAGTTTGCTGATGAGAAAAATTTTGAAAATTGAAATAACCAATTGAAGTCCCAGGGGCAGAATGCTTCCAGGCCTGCTCTTCCTTTCTGGCCATGTAGAAATTGAAAATAATGAAAGCTACATCGCCCAGTGCAAAATACATGCAGAACTAAAGGTCAGAGGATAAGCTTAAGGATTCTTTTTTTTAGCAGCATCACTGCATTTGACTTAGTGTCAATTCCACACCAAAGTCTGCTCCCAGTCATCCAGGCTCTCCTTATTTCACCAGTTTATTTTAAGTGGGAAAATTAATCAGATGCCTTTCTCATTGTATTGCAGACCATCCAGAATTGTTTCAATGTTAGAATACATACACATGTATCTAATTTATCATACAAGTTAAATAATTCTTAATTCTAGTTAGCCACCTGGCTGGTTCTACTTCAAGCAGGGTGTTTACACAGAAAGACAAACAAGATGCCTTGTCATCAGGTAGGATATGGCTCCACTTCTGCTGAAAGAGGAGTGTAATCGCAAAACAGGTTTATGCTCCTCTGCTGGATAAGGAGACTTTATAGCCATGACTAATAGAACAAATGTGATATCACATCTATATGCAAGACTGTATTGCGTTGACCTAAATGTAATTCCCTAAGAAAATAGGAGACAGAAAAAGAAACAGATGCTTCTAAGCTTCAGCAAAATGTTGATAATGCTATTTGAGCACTTCCCTGCTGCTAGCAGTACAAAATCCTGGAGGGGGGGAGGGGGGGGAGTGTCATGAGTAACACAAGACAAATAAAATCATTTCGAATTCTTTCCCAAACTAGGTGACTCTCAAGGCAAATCTTGGAAACAGACATTGAAATATTTGGCACTTTCACTAATGATTTAATACTGTATTTTATCAGCATCTCTATTATTCTGTAATCTGAATCTAAAGTGTGTACTGACTGAAATTTCTATTAGTTATTAATATGGCTCTCTTACACCTTTTAATCAACATTAGCAACATTCCTATAATCAACATACAGGAGTCACAAGTATTATCTGAATCCTGTCTGCAAAAGTCTTGGTTGCAATCCTAGCTTTCAGCAAGATATACATCAAGACATATCCATCAAAAGTAAGCAAGATATGGTTGGCATGGTCAGTGGTAGAAGGAAACAAGCCCACCAAAAAAACATAGTGGCTAAACAACATCAAAGCCAAGATCAGTCAGAGCATAAAACAACTGAAATAAGCTAAAGAATGTGGAGACAGTTGATTCCTAGAACCACCAAGAATCAGACATGATTGAATGGATAGCATCTTCTTCTTCTTCTTCTTCTTCTTCTTCTTCTTCTTCTTCTTCTTCTTCTTCTTCTTCTTCTTCTTCTTCTTCTTCTTCTTCTTCTTCTTCTTCTTCTTCTTCTTCTTCTTCTTCTTCTTCTTCTTCTTCTTCTTCTTCTTCTTCTTCTTCTTCTTCTTCTTCTTCTTTTTTTCTTCTTCTTCTTCATCATCATCATCATCATTTCATTTCATTTCATTTCATTTCATTTCATTTCATTTTTTTCATTTTATTAAATTTATACCCCGCCCTTCTCCCGGAGGACTCAGGGCGGCTTACAGCCAGTTTAAAAACAATAATACAATACCATACAAAATTTAAAAATGATTAAAAATAAATATTTGAATAGGCCGCTTCTACTAAAATTTTGTTAAAACCAATTAAAATACCCCTAGGCCAGTCCTGCCCGCTGAAATAAC
>NW_015386191.1:326871-353777 GCF_001527695.2 Protobothrops mucrosquamatus | reverse complement strand
TTTCAACCGAGTCGTGAGCTAGGTCCGCCGGATATGGCCCAAGCTCCGTCCGGAACCTCTCTGGGTCCATCAGGCGCCTGGGGCGGAACCATCTTAGTGGTTCCACCTCCCTGCGGCGGGGGGGAGCGGTCCGGAAGTCCAACCTGAGGAGTGAATGATCTGACCATGACAGGGGCTCTATCACTACGTCCCCCTTTTCATCATCATCATCATCATCATCATCATCATCATCATCATCATCATCATCATCATCATCATAACAAAGGGATAACTGAAGGGATAACTATTTATTATGCATAGGCAGTGGGAATCTTTCAGTTCTGATAATATGCTTCCATTTCTCCTTTATTTTGCTACCTCCTTCTGCTCCTTTGCTTGTTCATTTTTCTATTCCCTTCCACTCTCTGCTGCCTTCCTCTACACTCTTGCCTGCACGATACTGAATACTTTTATGAATTTAATTTAATTTTGGGTGCTATCCACTTTCCATTTAAAATAAATCATGTACTTGGAAAGTTCTAACTTCAAATACAGCAAATAGTTAAAACTGCAAGCACAAGTCACTGTGAATAATCCAATATCTAAGTCTCTCTCCTTTTCTTATGAATCCCAATCTTTATCTTATGTGAATCTACATCTAAAATTGGAAATAGCTGACAGTTTTTCTTTTGTCATATCACTTAGGACAGTTGATTGTTTGGAGCACCCTGCAGTCAATAAAGCTAAATATTGCAAGAGAGCACACTGAAGATGACCGTTGGTGCTCTGTAGTCTGCATGCAAAGTGTCGAACTCCAGTGTAAACACAGAATAAGCATTCTTCTTCTTCTTCTTCTTCTTCTTCTTCTTCTTCTTCTTCTTCTTCTTCTTCTTCTTCTTCTTCTTCTTCTTCTTCTTCTTCTTCTTCTTCTTCTTCTTCTTCTTCTTCTTCTTCTTCTTCTTCTTCTTCTTCTTCTTCTTCTTCTTCTCCTTCTCCTTCTCCTTCTCCTTCTCCTTCTCCTCCTCCTCCTCCTCCTNCTTCTTCTTCTTCTTCTTCTTCTTCTTCTTCTTCTTCTTCTTCTTCTTCTTCTTCTTCTTCTTCTTCTTCTTCTTCTTCTTCTTCTTCTTCTTCTTCTTCTTCTTCTTCTTCTTCTTCTTCTTCTTCTTCTTCTCCTTCTCCTTCTCCTTCTCCTTCTCCTTCTCCTTCTCCTCCTCCTCCTCCTCCTCCTCCTCCTTCCTCCTTCCTCCTTCCTCCTTCCTGGCATTTCTCTTCCTCTTGGAGACTTAATCATTTAAGGTAACTGCACTTTCCATCTCAACATCACTGCTGAAATGTGAATGTGTCCATAAGTACTAGGCCGCCATTGCATTAATTCATGCTTGAGGAACACTGAACCCTCCTAATGGACCATACTGAGGAAACCTGATGACTTTTAGAAGGCTGTAATTTGACCCCCTACTTCATTGAGGAAGAAGCCCCTGAAAAACGTTATAGGAATACGTTACAGAATTTGCAAATTGCAATACATTTGATGGCAAGACTTATTAACATCTGCATAAAGGAGGGGCATCTGAGAAGTAGAGAAAGTCAGCCCATAGTGCTCTGTCTACACTTCTATTGTAATTTATAATAGTTGGTTTCCTACCAGGCTTACAACAGGTGGTCCTCATTTAACAATCACTCAGCAACTAGCCTGAATTTCTGACCACCACAGCATCCCACAGTCACGTGACTGTGACCTTGTTGGCTTCTGACAAAGTCGGGGAAGTTGGCAGGAAGTCAAAAGTTGTGATCACATGCGGTCCTTGATTAACAACAATAACCACAGGTTGAAGGAACTGTTGCTGCTAAGAGTTGTAGACACGTGATGTTGCACTTTATGACCGCATTGTTTAACAATGGTAATTCGGATCTCAGTTTACATTGTTAACTACTTATATTCCTTTTTGCTGTGCAGTGCGCATTGTTATCTGTGCAGAGGTACCCAGTTTATAGTGCACCCTCTCCCCTTAACACTGGACTATTCTTTGTCCTGGGTCAGAAATTTAGCATGAAACCATGCTGCATATGGAGCCAGTACTATCAATAGATATCACAAGGGGATCATCTCAGATCACAGGGACTAGGAGGTTAAAGCAACCTCCTCGGTAAACCTCGTAAACTTGCTGGCTCTTTCCTTCTGGGTCTTTTCCCGCTTGCCCCCAGGTCTTTTGGACAAGCCTGAAGAAAAGGTACATGTGTTGCCAGATTATCTCCCTTTTCTACACTACTACATTAATGGAGAGATTGAAACTATTTTAAGCTCTTTCCTTATGATCCAGAATTGGGGAAAACTAGCTTGTGGAAGACCATTGATAAGAGAGGTCAAAAGAAGCAGCAGGGGGAAGGGGGCGAAGTAGAAGAAAAAGTAGAACATAAAAGGGCAAAGAAATCATCTGTGAAATTTCTAAACTTGGAATGGAGGACTGTGACATAAAAATCCATGGAGCAACTGGCAGGGACCCTGTGTGATCCCCGTGGGATGTGGGCAAAGAGGTTGTGCAGAATCTTGGGGAAAGTTTAGCTAGACAATAGAGAAAATTGTGGAAGTACTTTTTTTAACTGCTGAATGTTATAATGCCATCATGTAATAGCTCAGAACAATGATACTTTGTACCAGTGTTTCCTCAATCTTAGCTATTTTAAGATATGGGGATTTCAACTCCCAGAATTCCCCCCAACCCATCTTAAAATGGCTAAGATTGAGAAACACCATTCTTCGTATTATGTACTATTTATGTTGAGCCTTCTTTTTCATGGCTCATGAAATACAGTGTCGGATATTAATCCATACTCATAATGTTTTGGTTGCTGATATTCTGTCTTGCCTGCTGCTGCTTCATTGTCACTTGATTTGCAAGGTATTGTTTTTAATTGTCATATAGTTCTTCAGCCAATCACCTTGAGCAGATACTAAGTATGGTTTCTACATTAATACCTCTTTTCAGAACAATTCAAACAAAGGAATAATAAAATACAGGATTGCTTGAAGAAGATACCATACAGAGCTAGGATTCTAAAATAAAGGTGATGTTTTTGCACTGAGTCTATGGGATAATGCCATAGGTAGAGGACAGTCCTTTGGGGGGGGGAAAGAGAGATAACCTGTGGCTTGATTTGCTCATCCATTTAATAAATATTCCTATCTATTGAAATTGCCAAAAAAAAACAACTGCTATTGACACGATTGCTTGAAGCATTATTGCAGCCATAACTTTTCCTTGAGCTACTTAAAGAATGAGTTTTCAAAATGAAAAGACCCATTATTTTTTCTTTGAGAATAAGAACAGATCACGAACCTGGCATAGAAAAATGTAGCCTGTTAACTTTCATGACTTTGCAAAACGGCCAGAAACTGCTGGGGATGGGGAGATGGAAGCCCCGAAGCACCACAGGGTCTGGGCTGCTGGAGAGAAGGGGAAAATCCCAAGAACTGAGAGACAAGATGAAATGGGAATTATTTCTACATCCTTCAGGTCTAGAGGAAGTGCTAAGAAAAAAAATATCTTTCTCTGGGGCAGAAGCAGAGCTGATGAATTACATAAATACAACCAGTTTAGCTGTCTAAGGCTCCCATAAGCCCCACCACTACACTGTAAAAAAGTGGCATTGATCTAAACCTCAGACTTCCCTTATCCATAAAAGGGGCTTAAGTTTCATGCAACCTCTAGAAAATTAATCCATGTCTCCAAACATGTTTTGATTAGTGTTCGGTTAAACTTTCTTTCCATTTTAATTTGCTCCTTCTTTGCAATCTACTGGTTATTCTCAAACCAGAAAAAAAGTTATGTTTTTGATATAAGAACTTTGAAGGAAACTTGGCCAGATAATGGATTTTTCTGAGTCATCTGATTGTGGCCCACACTCCCCTTGTTAATTATCATTCATTAAAAGTTGTCAGATGCTTCCTTCCTCTTTCTAGACTGTCCTTCTCTGCTTGTAGTTATTTAACATGCAAAAATCCTTTTTTTCCATCTGCATAAAGCCTCTAGTTTTGTGTGTGTGAGAGAGGGAGAGGGAGATGGAGGGAGGGAGGGAGGGAGAGACAGAGAGAAATTTATTATACTGTTAAATATAGTAGGACCCTCAGCACATTTATCCAGTATTTATTCACTTGGTACCTAATATAAACTTGGAGGAGCACAAGGTATTAATGAAATAGCAGATTTGATCTTCCCTTTCAGAGATCTGGAAGTTGTAATTCCATATATGTGGAGGGCTCCATGGAGAGGAAAGTAGATTACATCATAGCAACTCACATGCTCCAACATGAAATGTTCTTAGCTACAAATGCTGCTTTATAATGCTTGTTCAGAAAACTCTTCAGAATGGAACTGTTTCATTCTTAAATCTACAGGATCTCTCTTTTGATGTTGGCATGGCATAAACCACAAACTGAGATAGTGGGATTCAGATTATGCTAGTCTCTTTTGAAGTCATGTGAATTGGGGCAATATAGTCACATCATTAGGAACTAATGTAATCTAAGGTATATGGGCACTTTTGACACAGTTCACAGAAGCAAGGCATGACCAGAAATCTTTTAGTGCACAGAGGTACAACACGTTACTTTATGCACAACTGTCCTTTAGCCTGTAAATTCCCAATTTCACCACAGTACTTCAAAATGTTTTCTGGCATTTCATAATCAGATGGTGACAGCAGCTAGATAGAAAGCAATAATGTTTTTGTCAAAGTGAAAGCCAATATTCCTGAAAAAACAGTGGCACTTCATAGAATATGTTCTTATCATGCTATCCTGCAGAATTATACCTAATTGATTTTCAAGTGTTTTTTTTTAAGAGAGAATATAGGTAACCACTCCATTTTTAAAACAGAAACGTGAATTTGAAAAATTGTGATTTTCTTATACTCTAGTCAATGAACAACTTAAGATTTTAAATCATAGTTGGGGCCTGCCTCATTCCCATAACAACCTTAAATCAAATCAGAGTTTCTTGAGTTTGGAAGTTACATGGATCAATTTATTGATCTAGTTATTGATCTAGCTATCAAAATCTCTCAGAAGCAAAACATTTGGATTGGTTCCTCTGGACTACAGGTGAATTTAACATTTTAAGTGAATTAAAAGTTAGGGTAACTCATAAGCCCAAATGTGACTCATTTATGTACCAGCAACCTATGTTTCCAGTTGTATCTGAATCTGAAATCTTAGATTATGAAAGTGAATCTTATAACATGAACATAGCCTTCAGTTTTCAAGGTTGCTAAATACCCTAGGCAGTACTTAGAAAACAAAGCTTCTTTTGTTGCCTTAGAGTGAACTGAGCTAACTGGAAAAACAGACTCTCTTTTTCCATCTTCACCACCATTTCTGATGGGCAAAAGAAAGATGTCAAACCTAACACATGCACACATACGCACATACACAAATAACTGATTGAAAACATTTTAAAAATTCAGTTTCTTTAAACTTCATTTCATATCCAGTCTATGCACTCCAACATGGTATGAAAGTGAAAAGCCCTCTTACTTTTAGTATACATATACATATACAGTACATATACATACATGCATACACACATGCATGTGTGTGTATACACACACATATACACATATATACGTTTCTGTGTGTGTTTAAGACAGAGGAACAGCATATATTAAATGGCACAACCAGGTAGCTAGCATTGTGTACAGGAACATCTGTACAGAACATGGGCTAGCCTAGACCTTTCTAAGTCTCGATGGGAAATCCCACAGAAGATTGTGGAAAATGAGAGAGCTAAGATCAGGTAGGATTTCCAGATCCAAACAGACAGGCAGACTAGCCAATCAACCAGACACTGTGATAATAGACAAAGACCGGAAGATAGTGGCGGTGATAAATGTAGCAGTGCCAAGTGACAACAACATCAAGAAGAAGATGTATGAGAAACTGGAGAAGTACCAGGGCCTGAAGGAGGAATTGGAGAGGATGTGGATAGTAAAGACCAAGGTGGTCCTGGCAGTAGTAGGCACACTCAGGACTGTGACTCCTAAGCTGGGAAAGTAGCTCCAACAAACCCCAGGAACAACATCAGAGCTCTCTGTCCAGGAGAGTGCATGCTAGGAACAGCTAAGGTCCTACTAGAACCTTCAAACTCCCAGGCTTCTGGTAAAGGCTCTGAGATTGAGGAAGACACAAGCTACCCATTAAGGTGAGAAGGGAGCGTGTGTGTAATTCCATTTCCCCCAATACTGGCTGTCACCTTTAAAGCCCTTCATGACTTAGGACAAGGCTACTGAGAGACCATCTTCTCCCAATTGTTTCTAACCTTTCCAATAGCAATAGCAATAGCCATAGCACTTAGACTTATATACTACTTCACAGTGCTTTACAGCCCTCTCTAAGCGGTTTACAGAGTCAGCGTATTGCCCCCAACAATCTGGATCCTCATTTTACCAACCTCAGAAGGATGGAAGCTGAGTCAACCTTGAGCCGATGAGACTCAAACTGCCGAACTTCTGGCAGCCAGGAGTCAGCAGAAGTCACCTGCAGTACTGCATTTTAACCACTGCAGGATGCTCTGGATTGCATCAGCCAAGGAATGTCGACTGGCAGAAGGCATGGCATCTGTGCCATAGTGTCTGCTCTCTGGAACATTTTCCCTCCAGGGAAAATGGAAGGTCTTGAAGTACTGGTATATACCGAGGCTTGGATCCCAAGCATGTGATGGGCCCCTTTTTCTGATTATGCTTATATCTACAGATTTTAATAATACTTGGCTGCTATATGTATTACATTGTACTATGATTGTCACTGTTTTTAATTTATTTTATTCACCAGCCAGAGTCATTTGTGTGAGATGGACAGGAAGGAAGGGAGGGAGGGAGGCAGGGAGGAAGGAAGGAAAGAAGGAAGGGAGGGAGGAAGGAAGGAAGAAAAGAAGGAAGAAGGAAGAAAGGAAGGAAGGAAGGAAGGAAGGAAGGAAGGAAGGAAGGAAGGAAGGAAGGAAGGAAGGAAGGAAGGAAGGAATTGTTATATCGCTTTTCTGGACTGCACCTACTGTGTGCCAAGATCACTGGTTATGCGTGTTAAATCTAATGAGGGATAGACAGTGGCTCTATGGTGAGAACATACTTAGTATCTGGCGAATTTGGGGTTCAGTCGCTAGCATGGGAATAGGGAGTTTCTAGCTCTTTGGCAGATATAAAAATACAGCGGTGCTTAAAAATTTGTGAACCCTTTTAAATTTTCAATATTTCTGCATAACTGTGATCACAGTTCCGCAATAAGTCCTAGAGATAAAGAGAAGGCAATTAAATAAATGAATCATAATCATTGTACTTGTTCATTTATTTATTGAGGAAAATTATATCCTACATATTTGTGTTTGACAAAACTATGAGAATCTTTGCTTTCAGTATTTGATGTGTCCTCTTTGGGCAGCAATAACTGCAACTAAATGTTGCCAATAAATGTTGATAATCTCTTCTGTAGGGAGGAATGGGCTAAAATTCCTCCAAGCTAATATGCATATGTGGCTCGAACACCCTCCCTAATTCACATGGATATAAGAAAGGGAGGAATACAGCATAACCAGACTTGCCATATTCTATGATTATAGCTATTCCCAGTAAGTCGTAGCCTTCTTATGGAGTTGATTCCTACTCTGGTCTACTTGATGAGGCTGACAGTGCCATGGTCCCCACATTCATCTTTCAGCAGGGACAGATTATTTTCATATATGGTCTGTCTTTTAGCTTAATTACTAAGAGCTACTTAACATCTTTTAAATTTTATGATGCAGCTGAGACACATTTGCTTGGGAATAAGCCATAGCAGTGAACTCTTTGTAACTATTTTAAGAAAAGACAACTTTACTAGGAATTAACACTTACATTTCTCAATAGGTAGCAATTAGCCAACACTGGGCCTCTGCATCTATTCCGTTCTATTTATTTATTTTTATTTTGTATAAGCAAACCACACAGTGATGGTGAGGACAGGAAGAAGGAACCAAGATAGATGTTCAGTAATGTCAACCTCCCAAGTAGACCAGACAGGAAGCATGACAAAATGAGCTAATTCTACTATACTGCCGAACTATATTAATTGTATAAATAACTATATTTATTTTTATTCGTTAAAAATAAATTTAAATTTATCAATTAATTTTTTTTTGCTGCCAGTGACATATGAATTTAATAAAGAATCTTGCAAGTCTGAAAACACAAATCTCCCACCATCTCATTTTTACAGCTTGATAAGATAGGACAGATCCTTTCTAAGTTTCTTTCTCTGCAGATTGTTGAGTTGCAGGCTCCCCCCACCCCTTTTTATCTGATTGTTCCCCCTCATTTTTCAAGGTCATTCACACATACCATTACAGGCAACTTTTTTTCTTTCAGCAAGAGACAATAATGTACTCCTGCAACCTTCCTCACATTGCTGACTCCCCTAATGCTGGCTTTTAACTTCCAGAATGCCAACATGAAGAGTTGTGGCTGAGAATATTAGACAGATATAATTAATTCAAAATGTGGTTGTGAGGGTATTAATTGGGACTGAGCAGTCTGAACACCGTATTAACTTTAACTTTAACTTTAATCGCATTTATACCCCGCCCTTCTCCTAGTGGACTCAGGGCGGCTTACAGCCAGTTTAAAACAGAATAGCTAATACAATATACAAATTTAAAATGTGGTTAAAATAAAATATTAATATAGGCTGTTCTTTTTAAAAATTATTTAAAAACCAAATTTAAAATTCCCCTTAGGCCAGTCCGGCTAGCTTAAATAGCCATGTCTTGAGGGCGCGGCGGAAGGAGGGGAGATCCGGAATCACCCGGATCTCTGGGGGTAGTTCGTTCCAAAGGGTGGGGGCTCTGACAGAGAAGGCCCTCCCCCTGGGGGTCGCCAGCCGACACTGTCTGGCTGACGGCACCCTGAGGAGACCCTCTCTGTGGGAGCGTATCGGCCGATGAGAGGTAATCTGTGGTAATCTGTGGCAGAAGGCGGTCTTGCCTTGCTAGTTCCACTGGTTCTGAGCTCAGATGGAAGTGCAAGTTTTGATCTTGAAAGCTCTTCACAGCTTAGGGACCGGACACCAGAACTCTATTCCCAACCGATCTCTTTTCCAGATACCTGCTCATTTGCAATGAAGGTCATGGCAGACTGCAGGGAAAAGGCCTCCCTATAGGTGGCCCCTTTCGATCTCCCCAAAATTTCATCTGACCTCTTATCTTGAGATCATTTCAGACCCAGGCAGTAATCCATTTATTTTTCTTCCGGATCTTTTATTCATTGGCATATTCCTTTCATGTTGACAGATGTTCTTTTGTTGTTCTATTCTGCTGGTAGTGCTGCATCTTTTTGGACTCTGCAGTATTTTTTTTTTAAATATTATTCTTTTTAGGGCTTTCTGATGTTTTCATTCACTGCCCTGCATCTCTCTTAAGGAACACACTATAAATCAAATAAATAGGCTGTATGCTGTACTACCACTATGTTTCTACACCACCCTTAATTTAAGGAGAATATGGATGTATGCATGACAGCAAAACGTGGAAGGAGGACAGGTTGAAAAGTCTGCACCTCTCTGGGATTTTCACCTCTGTTGGTTGATTAAAGGTAATGTTCTGCTATATGGTTGAAAGAGTTAAGAGCTGCTGAGGAATTGTGAGATGATTGCCTGAAATGAAGAAACTAGAGTTTTTGGCATTTCTTTGCTGACAATTGCCTACATTATTGCTTGAATTATGACAAGGCTTTTCCTATATTGCTATTGTGACAGCATTCTTAAGCAAGAGTGCTGCTGTGAGCTTCCCTGCCACCTTTCTGAATTTACTTATTCTGAAGTGACTGAATTCATCAGACTGTAGCTGCAGAACGAGAACTAAACAGATCCTAGACAGAGCTTGTAGCAACTGCATTCCACGAGAATTGGAAGAATTCCGGAGATTTCTCTATGGGCACTATATTTCAAGGATGAAACTTAGAAAGACTCTGGCTGAATAGTCTTCTGTATATTTTTTTCTTTAAATACATATATTTTTCCTTGCTATATGTTCTATTGGGAGTATTTTCTGTGAACTAGTAGTTTCATCTAAGTATATCTACTCTTTCCCAGTTTTTCAAGGATCTCCTACATTATGTTTCATGTCTGCATATCAGAGGATTTATCAGCAGAAAGCAAGCCTGGAGAATACCTTCCATGCTTTGAGCACAATGCAGGAAATTTATAGATAAACAAGGTTTATTATTTTTTGTTACTTTTATGCAAAAACATCTTAATTTTTTTAAAAAATTTTTTATTAATTTTTCAAATAAAAAACAATACATATGATGCATTTAATCTTTGACAACAAAAAGAATAACACTACTCAATACATTCATGGAGGTGTCCGGTGTCCCCCCCCCAACACCACCCTCTTTCACTTTCCACACCTTTCTCCCCCCAAACCTACTACCTCTCCTCCTTCCTCCCTCTATCCTACCTCCCTTACTCTCTCAACCTTCCCGTCTGATGCAGTTGGGGTAACCACCGGGCACCTCCCTAAAAAGATCCGATATAAATCTACAATACATCAATCTATAAACTTCTATCTATTCCCTTCCCCCCCCCATCTTAATTTTATTAGTTAAAAACCCAAATGATTATACAGTGTTTTGGGATAGAGGATATAGATATTATGACTGTGCAACATTTCTGGTTCAGTTCTGAAAAAAGTGCTTCAGATCCCATGAGGTCACAAATATTAAAACTGAGCTCTTTTGCAAAACATTTATAAACTAGAATTAGCCATCAATGAATATATTGATTCAACATGATGGTACAACTGTTTTGGTCTGTAACGTTTGATTATTGTGGTTTTATTGATTTGGGTATTTTAAGTTATGTTCACCATGGACGTTTCAGTTATTTTCTATATATGTTAGAAACCACCAAGCATTGTTTTTGACCATGACAGGAAGTAAATATAATACACAAGTAGAGCATGACATAATTGTTCAGAGCAGCTACATCTTTTCCCACATTGTGTAGCAGCTGCCCAATGCTGGGAAAAGGAAAGTGGCTTTAAAGAGTTGTAAATAGGTACTATATTTATGCTCTCCTGTCCAATGAAGCATCTTTTCTGAATTATTTCTCAAGCATTACACAGTACTAAAAGATACTGTTTATCCACTTCTTTGTTCCATTCTCACGGTATTAATAATAGTGCGCAATGTCCCTTCCAGAAAACATAAATCTAAAATGAATGCATCTTCTGGAATATTAGTAGGAAATGGAATCATTTGACAAAAGCTTTTGAGGTTGTCATGTATGAAGCCTTGTACTGTACATGGCATAAATATAAGAAAGGCATAGAAACAAAAATGAACAGGCAAATCAAAGCCACCTGATGATCTTGGAGAGAGAGGAGAAAGATAACATAAATCAAATTGTTATCTTTTATTTGGCATGAAGGAAGGCTGTATATGAACAAAATAAATGCTATTGTTAGAACCTGTAATTAGTATGGATTATAGTCCAGCTGGTAGAGAAGAATGTAGAGATGCTGGGGTAGCCATAGTAAGAACATCTCAGTATTATCGGATATTACATTCCACTCATAAAAGCTACCATATGATTTATATTGCTTTATCATTTCTATGTAACCTTTCTGGGGTTATATAACCCATAGCCTTCCTTAGTAATTCCTGTAGCCAAGAGTCCAGTGTCAACTGTAGCTGTACATGCTAATAAAAGATAGTCTGTTGCATCTCTCTCCAAACAGTTTGGTTGCTTATTTAAGTGGGCATCTTTCTGACAAAACACTGCATTTTAAGGCTATGTCTGAAATGTTCAATGAAAATTTCAAATCACAATACTTTAATAGAAGACATAGATTCCCCTTTAAAAAGGCAAGCCCCAAGAGTCTAAATGTATTTATACTCCAGCAATGCAGTTCTATTTAAATGTTCTGCCCCTAATATATAGAGTTCCTGTGCATGAATGGGGCGAGGAAGGATGATAAAATCAGCACCATGGAAAGCTCAGAGAGTTCCAGTGGCTTCAATCAAATCTGAGAGTGGAGACATTTCTAGCTTTCAGGACCAGGTGTTGAAGAGTGTAAGGTGCCTTAAAGGTGGAGACAATGCGAGTCTTGGGACTAATATTTCTAACAGCATTTTCTTGAGTACAGGTTCTCCTCGGGGCTGTGTCCTAAGCCTGCTGTTGTTCACCCTGTTGACCCATGGCTGTTGTGCTAGGTTTGCCACCAACCATATTGTGAAGTATGTGGATGATACAACCATAGTGGCCCTTATTCAAGATGACAGTGAGGGTGCTTACTGCAAGGAGGTAGAGGGTTTGGTGAACTGGTGTAACAAAAACAACCTCATTTTAAATGTAGGAAAAACTAGAGATCATTGTCAATTTCAGAAAAGGCAGGCACAGCCACACACCTCAGTGTATTAATCATTCATCTGTGGAGGTGGTTAGCCACATCAAATTTCTGGGTGTGCAGCTAACAAATAGGCTAGCTTGGTCACCCAACAGTGAGACACTGGTGAAGCGGGCACAGTAGTGCTCGCATTTTCTGCATCACATGAGAAAAATACATCTTCCTTCCCATCCTTACCACTTTCAATAGAGGGACAATCAAAAGAATCCTGTCATATTGCATTACTGTCTGGTTTGGAAACATCAGACAGGAAGGCAGTGCAGAGAGTGGTGAGGATGTCAGAAAAGATTATTGGTAGTTCACTTCCTTCTATCCAGGACATAGCATAAAAGCGATGCCTGAGCAGGGTCTGCAATATTATCTGGGGTGCTATACATCCTCTTCATGACCTGTTTTCCTTGTTACCTTTGTTCCATATAATATCAACCTTGTAAACACTCAGGTTTCCTCTTTCCGCTATGTATTCAAAATGGACAGTGATTAATATACAGTATATATTTGTGTGTGTGTGTGTGTGTGTAGCATGTGTATATGTGAATTATTTATGTGAATGGATAGATATATACTTTCTTTTGAGAGCAGGCAACATAATTTCATTTTTAATATGGTCCAGTGTGCTCATATTAGTTTGTATAAAAAATGACAATATATCTTATCTTATCTTTTTAAAGTTGCATTCAGAAGTCAGGTCTCTGCTGAGAGAGAGGATCCTAATATCTACCTCCAATGAAACTGAAGAAATGATTTTGACTACCCCTCCTTATCAATTCTGGAGCCCAGACTATTGTTGGGTGGGACAAGACTCTATATAAGGGTTGCTGCAGGTGGCTCTGAATCAGAAGATTGCATGCTTCTTTGGCATCCTGTTTGAAGAAACCCATATTCGCATATTGGAATCATTGCACAAAATTTACATTGGCATCATAATTTAATAATGCAGAGCAGCACACAAGGTAATGCTTTATTTTCTTACTTACAGTCATCAGAAAAAGAAGCTCAGTCAGTTATATCTATCCTCTTTCAATCTTGCTTCTTGCTCGCTGTTATCTCCCTCACAGAATCAGAAATGCCTTGGGCGAGTTTCTTGGTATAATTATTCTTCAGTCTGGTCCTTTTTTGATACTACAAACTTTTCTTTGTTAAGTAGTTTTGATTCTAGCCTGGCCAGTTCCTTTTGGTACTTTGCCTCTCCTGGAAGTAGGTAGTTTTCTAAAGGGGCTTTCTAAACCTAGACTTTAAGGATGTATGCACTTCAACTTCCAGAATTCCCCAGCATGTTGGATGAGGAATTCTCAGAATTGATGTCAACAGATCTTAAAGTTGCCAGGGTTGAGAAACAGTGATCTAAAGGATAAGGGACTTCTAACTAGTTCTGCCACAACTTAATTTTCTCACATCAGACTCTCATTCTTGCCCAGTTGTTTAGTCTCCTACTTCACCACACAAAAGATATTTGGGTGATTGTTTCCTTCAGTATATTTCATCTGCTGGCTCTGGAATATCTACAGGTGCCTCTGAGTCAGAGTGTGAAGTAAGCATTCAGCTGTGCTTTGTTATGACTGCAAGCTCAACTACATGAGTGCTTCTTCCAAAGAAAAAAGTACACTTAATTACTTTTATCACATGCAAAGTCTGAGTAGGACATATATGATCTGAATCCTTAGCAATACGCTTCTCAGGTAGAAGTCCTACAGCCACCAGGTTGAGTGATTCCCACTCAGGTTAGGATCCTATCTATATACCATTTCTTACTCCCCCCCCCCCTTATGGTTTTCATCTCTATACTGTTTCAAAACATTTTCACAGCCTGTACTGAGTAATGTTCTGATATCAGGATAATCGTTCAAAAGAAATCTGATCTATGTTGAGTCTTATCTGCACAAGAGTTTGCCCCATTTGTACAGCAGCTACCGGTAATTACAAAAAGCAAGAAACATTTTTTTTGAATATGTAAAACTAAAGAACTCTCTTCTTTCCAGCCTTAATGTATGGCAGGGTTGACCATGTTAATATTTCTTAGACCTAATGTACAGCAATTCATTTTTCTTAGCAGCTTTGTTCTATTAATTACTTCTGGTAACAGTGTGATCAATCAGAACTACAGTTTCCTTCCTTTTCTGTTTCCAGCTGATAGGGGAAAATGTTGATCTGTCCCTAACCACACGCCCTTTAACTTTCATTGTTTCTGAATTGTAAGCCTCATTTTATTATTCCAGTATTCATAAGGCTATCCTGTTTATACTGCAGAAGCTCCTAAGATTTTTAGCAGACTTTCCCACCTTTAAGTCATCAAACATTAACCACCCTGAGATCTGGATTATGCAAGGAGCTTGTAAAGGCTTCGGCCACCCGAACTGCAGCATTTTATTGTCACACAGGGAGGTGACTGCAACATTATATATACAATGAGAAGCATGTGCTTTAGTCTGTGGCTTAGAGGATCTTGATACTTGTAAAGAAAAATTACAGTGTAGTGACAAAGACTAGAGCAACTAGTCCATAGTTAAGTGAAAGGTTCCCATCTAAAACGTTCCTGTTTCTCTGCAGATAGCACCACGTACCAGGTGGTGAATCTATGTTATATTGAGGGTAAAAACAGGACAGGCTATTCATTTGCCTTCCCCATTGGAACAAAAATGAATTCTCATAGCCTCAGGGGAAGCAAACAAAATCAATTGTCAGACAAAACTACTGTTAAGTGCAGTTGCTGGAAATATTTGTTCATTATTGTTAAAAAAATAGTGAGTTTGCTGAAACTCCAGCGCAGTGTTTAACAACTTGTGTTACCTTATTAAATGCCACATGTCTATGATTTGGGGCACCTGCCATCTGTAGCACAATGTAACCTGTTATACTGCTTCACTCCTGTTACCTCTTTGTTGGCATATGGCAAACTTATTTGGGAGAGAAATAAAAGCAGTTCCTTTGGTTCCCAGTCAGTACAAAAATAATTCATTTGTAGAAAGGCAAACGAATGCTTATTCCAGATCAAGCTGAAAACAGAAGATGAAGAAATCAAATTCTTCTACTGTTCATGTTTACTTCTTCCAAAAAAAGTAAAACAAATTAAAGACATTTTTAAAAGTGTATTTCAATCTATTCAGTTTTCTCAGAGGCATTACAATATTGTAATTACATTTATTGTTATAATTACAATACATTATTATATAATGTATTGTAATTATTATTATAATTATGTAAAATATACTTTAGTATTTCCTTTTTATCTCATTTTATTTTTTCAAACCCGCCCGAATTGGATTAATTAGATAGGTAGGAACTGTAACTTTCAAAGAAATAGCTTTGCCAATCTGTGATAATGAAGACAACCGATTTGTAGCATCCCAGGGTGACTCTTTTTAAGAAAGCTATTCTAGCTATCTATTTCCAAAACAACTGTTTTTTAATAATGGTCCTGTGGATATTATCTGAGAAAAACAGTACTATCTTTGTTTCCAAAGAAATAGATTTCTGTTATTATTTCTGCAATAGGTTAAGAATTTAGTGGTAATATCCAAAACACTAATTACTACTTAATAATGATTTATGGCATAACTTCCACTGAGTCAAGTAGGATTTATTTGTTTGTTAATATGTACAGAATTGGATTGCAATCTTTATCTTTCTATAAAGTTGGGAGAAAATCCTATCAGGAGAAATTTAGTCAGGATTGAGCTATATAGGTACAACCTTATATTCAAGCTGCTTAATTCATGTTGATTTCAGAAGCATAATGTGCAGAGACTGCAGCCCAAAGGGACATCCAGTTATCATTCTGGTTGATCACATTTAATTTTAGTTATGTCCTTACTTACCTCCAGTACAATTCCATAGTGTCTCCTCCTTACTCTGATCTTTCCTACAAAGTAAATCATACAAACAACAAGTGGGAAAGGGTATGGAGGTGGGGGGATTTTGAGATGGGATAATGAAGCAGCTACAGAGAAGAAAAATATTTGTTTGAAAAACAAAAGGCTATCTATGATGAACAGGAATATAGAACTATATTGTGTGAATGATTTTTTTTAAAAAAACCAGATTGGCAGTGAAGAAAAATGAGTGCAAATTTCCAATTAAACTCTTTAATATGTTTCAATCTTTTGTATTAAAAAAAACTATACATGTATATGAAACCTTAGTGTCAGCACACATGAAGTGATGCCGACTAAGCAACAGCCCCTCAATGTCTGTATCAGCATTACTGATAACTACTACTGTATGTACTTAGTGTTTTGCAAAAGGGATTGTAGATTATGTCACTAGCGTTCTCTTTTTAATAACCCTGTCAAGTGGACAATGCAGCTACTCCAGACTTTCATTTGGGAGGTAAGAAAAAGGAGGCCGATGATTTTCACAAATAAACTGAAATTTTAACTAAATAAAAGATATTTAAGAAAAGATGAAATCTAAATCAAAGATTTGGAGGCTATTTGGAGGAAAATAAACTGCAGTTATAACTACATGAGCATGGAATTAGGGTCCACCTAAATAAGGAATTCTTCCAAAATTCAGAACAGGTTTGAACTAAATTACTAAGGAAATATTGGAGTGGAGCTGTTTTTAGTGCTCAATTTCTTTCTTATTTTTTCTCTATACAGTATTACTTCTCAGAGCTTTGTAATGAAAATGTATTCTGTATGATTCGGACTTCTTCACACATTTGGACAATTTTTGTTTTGACAAACCTCTTCAAGTATCTTCAGCAAATGTTAATGCTACCCTAAGAGACAGGAACAAGATACCAGCTGTGCATTTATTTGCTCTAACAAGAAGTCAAGAGTTCTGTTCTCCTGGCCCCAGCTAGAATTCACTCTTCCCCAGAAGAGCCAAAATCCACTCCAGTTTTTAAGCGAGATTCCTCAGGCAAGAAATTTTTATGCTTATCGTGAAGTCTGGGGGTTGATGCTTTCTCTTAATTTACTAAAGGCATAAACAAAAGAAACCCTGAACTGGAGCATATACACTGGAGCTGACTTTGGAACTTGCTGATTTACTTCCAGCGGATTCTGCCCACGCTGTGCCAAAGACACGGGTTAAAACCATGAAAAGGATAGTAGACCGCTCTGGGTGTGAACGGAACAGGCCAAATGCTCGAGGGAGTCAGAACAGACAACTTCCTCGTTGTAAAAAAAGCAACGGGAACGAAAAAAAGCTGCCTTCGCAACCGCAAGGTTGTAAAGTTCGTTAGCTACCGAGGCACCCGCTCTCGAAATGGAGGGTCCTCGATTTTGTATCATCCCGCTCCACTCCGCCCCCTTTAGTAAGTTTTCGAGTTTTAGTACCATGCAGGGGGGGTGGTGATGAAAAAAGGCTTCCAGTAGTAGTGCTAACTACTAGCTGGACAGATCCCTGCCCAAGCCACATTTTCTGTCTCGACGCTTCTTTGCTTGGGGCCTTTTTAAGACACAGTATGCTTACAGGAGACCCTTTTTTCAGGCAGAGCTCTCCCCCTCTAACCCCCGCCTCCTTCCCCTTTCCAGTGCGAAGTTAGCGGTGCCCGGGGGAAACTCTCGGACCGCTTTCATTGCTGTTGGCAGAAGGGCGTTGAAATGCACACGTGCACGCCCGACACAGGTTTAGCAGAAGAGCAAAGCCGCCGCCCCCCGGGAGGGACGAGCGAGCAATCAAAAAGGAGCATCAAACTCTCGCGCTGCTCCGGGCCACGTCTTTCCCTCGCTGCTCTGCCTTGCAATTTCCTCTCCCACCAGCAGCGAGCAGCAACCGGACGCCTGCGAGAGGAGGCTTGCGGCGCGCGCGCTCTCGCTCTCACACACACACACCCTCACACACACACACACATCGAGGGGAGGGGAAGGGCTCCAGAGGCTTGGCGTGTTACTGGGTGGAGGGGAATCAGTCAGCGAGCCTCAGCCCCAAGGCGCCTCGTCCATTCATTCCAGCCTCCTCATGCCGGTTCCCGCTCTTTCCCAGCCGTCCGCCGCCTGGGACGCCAACCTGTTTGTGGAGGTCACTCCGGGGCCGCTTGCCGCCTGTGGCTTCTCCCTTTCCTCGCTGCCGGGCAGCGCCTGATGGGCTGGCCCCTGAGAAGGCGGCTCGGAGCTTGACACTAAGCGAGCAGCATCCCGCCTCGCCGCGACCTCGCACACCCACAGCGGAGGGATTTACTTTGTCTGGAGGAGCCCGGGGACTCGCCGCGCGCCGGGAAAGAAAATGTTCCTCGACCCAGACGGAGCCAAAGGTAATAAGCGCCGCACCTCGCCCCGCCTGACTTAACTAGCTGCACGGCGATCGGGGCAGGGACCGGCCCCCTGGGCAGCGCCAAGCGCGGGCCGGGGGCCGCTGCCGCCTTTGTATGGAGGGACGTGGAAAAGAGAGAGAGAGAGAGAGAGAGGAGAGGGAGGCGGAGGTGGAGGTCGTGGCGCCGCTCCACGCACCTGAAGGAGGAGGAAGAAGAGGATGAATCCCCGCGGCTGATTGGGCGGGGAGCGCGAGGAGGGGAGGGGAGGGTTCGGCACTTCGCTAGGAGGCGGCGAGGAGGGGTCGGCTCGGCGGCGTCTCGTAGCTGCGGCGGCGGCGGCGGCGAAGCGGGGCGGGGCGGGCGGTGGCGGGAAGCAAATTCGGCGGCGACCTGTCGAAGGAGGTTGTGCGAGAGGAGGCGTGTTGGGCGCCGGATTCGGGTGGCCTGGCTCGGCGGGAACTTAGGGGGAGAAGAGCAGGGCCGCCTATGGAGGCGGAGCCCAGCCAGCTCCGTAACTGCCTTGCCTTCTGGAGACTGCCGCCGCCGGAGTTTGGAACGGAGGAGGGCAAAAAAGGAAAAGAGGCCACCAAGCCGCGCGTAATTTCCCAAGCCCCCCCCCTCTCCCTAGTTCTGCTCCCTTTGGGGCCCCCCGCCTACGCGGCCAGGCCCTGCTCCAAGTCCCCGTCGTGCCCGCCCCCTTCCCCTGGCTTCCCTAGACTTTACGGAGTTTCTTCTGGCCCATAAGGCCGGGGAGAGAAGACTCTCCGGCCGCCGCCGCTTTTCTTAAGAATCCGCTGACCTTCGGAGCAGAGGAGGAGGAGGCGGCGGCCCTCACTACCGTATTCCTGGGCGAAAGTATGACCCAGATCGCGGCCGCCTGCTTCCCAGCGCCAGAGCTTGACCCGAGCCAGCCTCGCCTCGCCTCCCCTTTTCTCCTTCTGGTCTGAGATAGGCTTCTGGCTGACCGCAGCGCCTTTTTTTTTTTTCCTTTCCTCCCAGCGACAGGTTTTTTTAGTCAACGAGATGCTGGAAGGCTTGCTTTTCCAGGAATGCGGCGACCACCGCTGCCCTGCTGCGAGCAGGCAGTTTCCATGAGCTTAAAAATTGGCAAACAATACTTACATTTAACCCTACCCCCCACCCCCAGCAACTGTTTTAATTTGGGAGTGTTGCTCCAGCCGAATCGCTGACTGCCTCTGTATTCAAAGAGAAAGATTAAATCCCAAACAAAAGTGGCACCCAAAGTATGGAAAGTCTCACGACTGTACTGCTTCTGCTATCAATGGGTGTAGAAAAATCCACAGCTAAAGGAGGTTTTGCCCATTAATAGGGACATTAGTGGTTTCTTTAGGTGGCCTTCAAAATCCTGTTGTGAAACAGAAAGGACTTGGGAGGTGCGAGGCTTCTTTCCCCAGGGCTGAAACTTGGGGTTTCTGACAACAGATCAGCCTGTGAACAATCTAAAGGTATCTTGCAAGTTTATGCTTCTTCTAATTTTTCAAAATGAGCAGAATCTGCAGCTGCAGACTACATATGATTCCTCCGAGACTTACTGTGAACTGCCAAAAAGTTTGTTTCTTTCATGACGTGGGTGCTCTTTGAGTGGATGGACCCGCGAGAGTGGTGTGATCAATGTGTCAAATTGAACAGAGCTGGGTGTGAATTACGAATTTCCTTGGGTTACAATCCTCTCAAAGGACACTGTTTATTAGAGACTATCACTACACAGCCACAATGAGAAGATACAAAGCCTGGCCTCGTTATTGTTACATTAGCCCTAGAATGACTGGATGATGCTATAAATGATGAAATCACTGGCCTGGTTTACATCAGTAGATTGTTATATTGTTAAGATGGGCAAGGGGGGGGATATTCACTTACAGTGAATTGATGGAATTGCAAATATATGGATAGATGGAACCTGTATGTAACAAAGCTGTATATCTTGAAAAAAGCAACAACTTGATTAGATGGAATGGATACTCTTGGCTTCCTGTCTGCTTCTATACATTTGCCAGATGCATCAGATCTGGTCACTACTAGAAAATAATGAAGCTCTGATAGAACTTACGTTTGTTCCAGCAAGGCTATTCTTATGCTGTCATTGAAAAAACTGTAATCCAAAATCACCCTTGGCAATATCCTATGGCAACCATTAACACAAAATAATTATATTGTATATACTTCAATCTGAATGTTCCAGACTTGCTTTTACTTTTATTCAGGTGGAAGCTGAAAGAACACCCAGGAACCATCCTTTATAGTATTCATCATTAATAGCTAGTGTTATGTGTGTAATTTTCTATTCAGAACAGCTATTCTTTTCTTCCCAGTCTCAGCTCAGCTTTTGTAGGCCTCTAAATTCATTTTTTCTGTTCTTTTGGAAAATAAAGAAGTCAAAACTCTGTACTGGGCCAAATCAAAAGGGAGTCTGCTGAAGATTAGAACATGGAGATGTGTTTTCACGTTTTCCATGTTCCTGCTAGTTTATTTTTCACAGTTGCATTACACAATTCAGAAAAATATATTAAGTTAGCTTGTGCTGTCTCAAGTAGGTTTTTTTTTCCTGGTATACTCCCATTTCTACAGATTGTAGCACTTCAATAGCTAAGTTGGCAATTCATTTTCAAACCATTACAGGGTCCCTTGCTTTGGGAATAGAGGTGCAGAGAAAGTTTTAATCTTAAAGATATCATTTAGCATAATCCTGTTTCTTTAACCCAGTTCCTTTTTAAAAGACTAACTCATACTGAAGACCAGATTAAGTTAAATTGTCTCTTTGCATTCTGTTCCTCATATACATGGCCTGTAAGTATGTAAACATTAATTCATTCTTTCCCTTTATCAATGAAAAAGGTCAGACTCTGTTCTCTAAGCAGTGGCTCCCCACCAGGGATCAGTTCTGTGGAGAAAGATTTTTCTGTGGACAAGAGGGGGTGTGGATTTGTGTGCTGCCAGCATCCAGCGGATGGGGCTTCACTTGTTTACATGGCCCAGTTGCTGGTATGCCACAGCCCGGTGCCGGTCCATGGACTGGGGGTTGGGGACCCCTGCTCTAACATCTGTATATATCTTTCTCAGTAAAAATAATTATTCCAATATTAACCCTATAGCCAGTTGTTAGCATAGTGGCTGTGGACAATTGCTAGCTGTGCTCAAGGGAATTTCATAGCATAGTGATGCTTGTTCATCTTCCTTTCAAATTTTGCTGAAAACTGTTTCTGTTGAAATATATTTCTACCACCTGTCTACCTGCAGATCCTCCCCACATCTTAACTAATACCTTAACTAACCTATAAGTTTTTTTTAAAGCTAATATATATGTATGCCATCTCAGAATTCGAAGCATCCTCACACAGATTCTTTAAAAGTTCTATAACATAAGGAAATCTATGTTTTTTAAATTGTAGTATTCCACAGAAATCAATCTGTAGGAGCATTGAGCCATAATTAATGCCAAACCATTTTTATTTTTATTCTCTAATGTTATATAAACAATCTTAGGTTGAGTGTTTTTTATGAGTCTAATTCTGGCTGATAGCTGAGTTCCAGAACTTATTTTGTGCACAACAGTTGTAAACTTTTCTGCTCATAAATCTCATTGATTTCAGTGAAACTTTCTTCTAGAGAGATGTGCATAAAGATGGAGTTTGTAATTCATTAGCACAAAAAGTGTATGGGTGGTGGTAGAAGGGGGTGGGTTGAGGAACAGAAACAAACTTTATCCTTCTGCACAAATTATTTGCAATTTGGTACTCCAAATGTATTACACATTTCTGTTTGAGCTTGGGAATCCATCAGGAATAGATAGGAATTAAATTCAAACTGTCTTCACAGCATGTATCGTAGATGATCCAAAAGAAAACAATGAATTTGAAAATCTTAACATTATGATAGCTAAATTATATATTTGAAGCCTGAAGAATTGGCATGGCCAACCTTTCCAGCCTTAAGGACTGTGAGCTAGTGGGTCAGGGGTAGTGGCTGAATGCATGTCCATATCCAGTTGGATGTTCATGTACCTACTCTTTCTCTCCTTTTTCGCTCTCACACATGGATTGCTCCATTGTTACATAGACATTACACACACTGTCATAAATGTATACAGTGTAACAGCCTTCTTTCTTTTATACAGACACACTCAGAGCATGATTACTGGAAAGAAAGGGAAATAACAGGATTGCCTCCTGTTTGCTGCTTATTGGTTTTGGGCTGCAGGCATGATCTGTTACAGCAGGGATAAAATAATAAGATAACTTGACCTATTCAGAAACAAATTCAGCGGGTATGTGGGAAAATAGAATGTAACTGCCACCAATAGGAGAACAGGATATAGGCTGTGTGGTATCATACACAACTGCATTCTAGATTTGTAGACTAAAGACTGACTAACCTTTCCCACTCTGGTGACTCCAAATATGTTCAATTACAATTCTTATTCCAAAGCAAGAAATTGATTAGATTGACCAGTTGATGATTGATAACTGATTAAGAAAAGTATCATTTTTCACACTCTCCTTGTTATTCTGGATGGGAATAACTGATATTTTTATTTCAACAATTGGAGAATAAAATGTCAGGAGAGGTCACATCAGTCCTATTCAAAGGCAGTGAATTTCTAGATCAAAAGGATCGTTTCTCCAAATTCCATTTGTCCTCATTTGATCTTCTTTGACACAGCAGAGGGATGTCCTCTTGTTTGTGGTATCACTGCAATTGTTAAGTGAATCAAGTGGTTGTTAAGTGAATCTGGTTTCCTCCATTGACTTCACTTAATGAAAGATAGCTGGGAAGATTGCAGGTGGCATCATGCAACTCTTCCACAATTATAAATACATGCTGGTTACCAAGTCGGAAGTTTGATCACATGATTGTGGAGATCTTTGGAGGGTTGTAAGTGCAAGGACCAGTTGTGAGTTTTTTCAGTGCTTTGTAACTTTGAACAATTACTAAATGAATGGTTTTAAGCCAAGGACTCCCTGTAAATTACATCTGCAAAATGTTACACATTAGCTTCAGGTCCTTGTAGATGCCAGGCTTTGTATTAATTTCAGCTTCACTGGTATGTCAGTTGGAAATGTGGTTCAATTCACACTACTTCAATATCTGCAAAAATGTGGTGGCTCAGAGTTTATCTGAAGCCTTAGCAACACATAGGGATGAACTCAGATGCAGACTACATGCAAATGAATTATGGAATACCACAAGAAGAGTTGTGGGAAGTGTGGGATTTAGGAAAGAAGGAGGAGATTGAGTTAGTAGAGTCTATATAAATATGTAAAGGGGGAAAAAGCAATATGTGGAAAAAAACTGACCACAGAATTAACATACATGCAGTACACGAAGCAGATAAGCAAGGGTAGAAGTGGGGAAGTAATTTGAATGTAGTGCCAGAAAGCTTTACATGGAAAAAATGGGAACTAGACATGACCATCTCATTGAGTTTACACTCCTCTTTTAGATTCTTGGCAGAGTTGCTTTTGTGAAGAATAAATTGAAAGAACAGAAGATGTTAGGTCTACTACTGAAAGTTACTCCTAAAGTTCCTTTAGATTTTCAATATTTTGGAAAGTTTGAAGATGTGTAGTGGACAGTACCACAAAACTGCTGTCACTGAGCTAGTAAAAACAACATTCCGTAGAAAAGCCAATCAGTGACATTAAAGGGCAAATAATCAAGATCTTAGATGTAATCATACAGATTGTATTTCAATTTGCATTATTTAGGATTACCCTATTCCAATTCATACCTGCAAACAGTTTCTTCCAAAATTGGTTCCCCCCACCCCACTTTCACCCTGCGCACTAAGCATTCTTCCTGTTGCTCCTTGCAGCCATAGCATTAAGGTGAGTGGCCACTTTTGGGTTTTAGTTGTTCTACCCCTCCCCCCCACTCTCTCCAGAAATATACCCATTGCTCCCTTCATTTGCATGATACATCTGGGGGGGGGGAAGGCTAGGAACAGTTTAGAATAGGGGTCCCCAACCCCCAGTCCATGGACTGGCATTGATCCACGGCATGTCAGAAACCTGTACGTGCAAACAAGCAAAGCCCCATCTGCAGGATGCAGGTAGTACATGAAACCACGCCCCCTCCGGTCCGGTCCGTGGAAAATCTCTCTTCACGGAACCGGTCCCTGGTGCCCAAAAGGTTGGGAACCTCTGGTTTAGAATATCTCCAACTTCCATCCGCAGTTGAGACCAGAATTTTGGTCACTAAGCAATGTGGTTGTTAAGCAAATCATCACTGGACCTGATTTTATGTTCATTTTTTACTGCAATTGTTTAAGCAAATCATGCAGTCGTTTAGTGGATGCTGCAACCATTGTAAATGTGAATCAACTACCAAGTGTCCAAATCCTGATAACATGACCATGGGGATGGGATGATGGTTGTAAGGATGGGTCATAAGTCACTTTTTTTCAGTGCCATCATAACTTCAAACTGTCATTAAGTACATTATTGTAAGTATCGAAGAATACCAGTATTGGTTTCAACCCATTGCTAGCTATACTTTGTAAGAAGACTTTAGTCCTTATCTGATCAGATGCTTACAAAATGAAAAGTCTGGGTAGTTAGACATTCACCTGAGGTTTTCCCAGTCATATGGGAATGAACAAGAGGGTGTTACTGGGAAAGGTGTCATATGCATTAATATTAGTTGCCTTTTGCCCCCATTTTTGAGTCAAAAATAATTCCACCCTTCTTTCTGTGCCTGATTGCCAAGAAATGTACTCAGTGGGTGCATAAATTGTCATTAGGTCAACCATCAAATGTTTTCTGAAATGACTTGAGCAAGGGCATACCAAATTATGACAAAGTGGTCCAGGAATAACAGGTTTAAATTATCATTTTTGCCTTTACCATAATGCTTTACAGGATCCAAAAAACCCCCAGCTGTCAGCAAGATTGTTCCTTATTGTAGATAAATGAGTCCAGAATAAACATTCCTTTTAATTAAAATATTGCTTAAAAAAAGCAATTTGTAGAACCTAGATATCTGTTGGATGGTCACAAATAGTAAGTGCTGACCCACTTGGGCGTCTTGCTACTTATTCACACGCTGCCACCCAGATTGCCTGCCTATTTTAGGAAAAACGTGTCTGCTGCAAATTGTGTGGCGATCGACCAGTGTTGATTTGAATTCACGTATTTGCTCGACTGACTCCAGGAGAGAAATCAGGTTCTCTCTCTCTCTCTCTCTCTCTCTCTCTCTCTGTGTGTGTGTGTGTGTGTGTGAGTGAGTGAGTGAGTGTATGTGTGTGTGTGAGTGAGAGAGAGAGCACAGTATAACAACCCACTAGGGATTGTGTTGCTCAAAAGAAAGCATGGGATTCCTGCCCCACCCCTGCCCTCTCCAAGATAAAGAAGTCGCTTTGCTAGTTAGGAGGGCGCCTCATGTCCGATGGTCTTCCCAGCCAAGGCAAACGCACGCGTGCTGGCTCGCTCGCTCGCTCCAACCGAGGGCTGATCAGCTCCGCCAGTATTGGACGGCGAGCCCCTCAGAACGCAGAGCGTGGCTGGTTCCCGCCGTTGCCTTTAAAGGCCAAAGAGGCTTTCTGACCCGAGCTAAGGTGGGGAGGCGGATGTTAAATAACCGAGCGCCTCGAGGGTGCCCGAATCAACCCCGCTTTTCCTTTTCCCGGAGGAGAAACAGGTCCGAGTCCTCTTGTAAGCCTCAGAGGGAGAGTGGAAAAGAAAAGGGGGTTTCGAGCTCGGCTGCTTCAGAACAGGCGGAACCATCAGGGGAAAAAAAATGTAGCTGAACCGCCTGTGTATTGTAAGGAGGCAAAAAAAAAAAAAGGCCGGGGAGGCAGAGGCTCCCTGCGGGCTTTCGGAAATGGAGCGCGGTTCCCGGGAGAGAAAAGGGTCTGCGTGCGCAGCGCATCTCCTCGCTGCGGCTGGCTGGGCGCTTCTTCGAGCACGGTCAGACTTCGCCTGCGGGGTGGAGCCGGCACTGCAGCCGCGGTACGCTCGTCCGTCTTTTCCCTCATCGAGTGGCACGCCCTCTACCGCCCCCAGCGATAACTACCGATGNTCCTAAACCGTGGGGCACGGACTATTCAGGGATGATCGCCAGAAGCTCACGTTCTTGGGATTTTAACAAGGGACGGAGGCCAAGACTCCTGGGGGGGGGGGGGGACGTACGAGGCGCGAAACTGTTGCTTTCACAGACGCTCGCCTTTCCCTTCTAGTCTGCGGTCTAGATCCCGCCCCCTCGCTGTAAAATTCCTTTGATGCCGTCAGGTGTTAGCCGTCTCCCGGAATAGCTCTCGTCGTGCGCCCTGCCTGTGCCCTCCC
>NW_015386191.1:291871-324371 GCF_001527695.2 Protobothrops mucrosquamatus | reverse complement strand
GCAATCACATGATTGCGGAGGCACTGCTTTCAATGTAAGTGACATAAAATGTAACTACCACTTGTTCAGGACCATCGTAAGTTTGAATAGTCACTGAAAGAGTGGTTGTTAAACGAAGACCACTGTATATAAAATGTTTCCCATATTCTAAATATGTTGTTAGTTTAAAGAAGGTGAAGAAGTTTCTGCATCATGCAGTATCCCATAATCTTACACTCACCAGCCATTGTGGATTACAACTGTTACAACTGTTGACTGGTATAGACATTAATTTAAAGGAATAAAGGGAATTATAGTTCAAAACATCTGGTGAAGTTCATTTTAGATTTGCTTTTCTAAGTCATCAAACTTTATAGGAATTAAAGCAACTAAAAGAGGCTCCTGTCCAGACTGCTCGTATCTTTTTCATGATCTCCAACTTAAGTTATAGTGGTTCTTCATAAAATCAACCCCAACTCACCAGTTCAAAGAGCAAAAGACAGTTTACTAAAAGCATATGTCAAATACACATATACACACTACTATAAATAAAAAAATAGAGTTTTGATGGGCTAATTCAGTTTGAAGTTTATTTAATCAAATCTCACATACAGTAGGTGCAGATTTGTAAAATGAAGAGGTGCAGTACTTAATTTATCAGACTGAGACATCCATGTGGCTTTGCTGCAGTTGCTTCTCCTACCCTTCAGGGATCTCTTGTCTGTGCATAAAAAACTCCTTGCTTCAAAAGAAAACAGATGGTTGAGGTGGATCAGCCCAACCTCTAATGCTTCCCTTTGAATACTAAGGCAGGTTGTATCACTGCTAGAACTTAAAGTGAAACAATGAGGTAGGCAATGCCTGCTTTGCACAGGCCTATGGAGCACCTCCTCATCTCATCCAGTTCACCTTTATCCTGATTTATCTTATTCCTGTTTCTTCCTTTCTCTGCCTTCCTGAAAATTCTAATCTGTGTTTAACTTACTTGGGTTGCAATAAAGAGGATGGACCCAGGTGAGATTTCCTCTCACAATGCAGAATAAAAAGGATATATAGGAGGGAAAGGTGACCTTGTATTAAAATAATCAAGTCTGGATGGAAGTGGCCAATTGCATAACAGCAGATAAGGTAGGTCTTATCTAGGTCCAAGGAGATGATGGAACAGACATGGGGATTTTCATGCTCTTTAAATATTCTTTTTTCTTTGCCTTTTTAACAGATTTTTTTCCCCTGTTACAAATATTTACATGACTAAAAGACTGCAGCATTTAACAGTAATGATTCTGTGTCAAGAATTGTATGTTTTCAAAAACCTGGAAATATTCACTAATGTTAATATAATACATATTTATACATGCAAAGGAATTTAATTACCAAAAATGTCATTCCAGTACAATAAATGGATTTTTTAAAAAGAAAGAAAACTATAATTACAGAGGAATTGGTCCCTTGTATGTGGAAGCAATTTTTCCTCCCCTTGGAAGATCAATCTAGCTCACAGTTAATAGATATATTTGTAATTGAAGTGGGTTGAAACTTAAAGAATGTAGTACTTATATTGGCATCAGGGGTACAATTTCATGAGTGCTATTCCTATGCCCTCGAGCATCTTGTCTCAGAAATTGTCAGGGTTCCATTAGTAGCTGTAAATTTCCAGCACTGGAATGCAGAATATTTATAAGCGAGCATGGGAAAAAAAATAATAACCAACTTGCTATTATACTGTATATTGTGAAACACATATAGAGAAAATATTGTTTTTGAAGCCAGGGAAAATATAAATTCAGGATTCAGCCTTATATAAGACTACGTCATTTGTAACGATTGAGTTACAGTAAAGATTTACTCCTAGTCATGTCATACTTATTTTCTGGGAAGCTTTAGCCAAACTTATACCATTCTTGGGGAAGCCTCCCAGAAATGGAGGGAGAATGCATGTTAGAAATGTTACCACATTTTTCATAGTTTAACCAGTAATTGGCAACCTCTAGTTTGTAGAGTGTGTAAACTCTCCAAACTGCAGACAAAATTTAATACCCAAGGCACAAAACAGTTATTAGAAAGTCTGGTCAAATGAATCTCCGATGTGTTCTTAATATATAAGAAGGAATGTCTATGGTGATTCTCAGTCATCCAGACCACGGTTGTCCCAAAGGTGTTTTTTTCAAAAGGCAACTGGACTTTCTTTGTTTTTTTCCTTGAAGATGTTTCACTTCTCATCCAGGAAGCTTCTTCAGTTCAGATGAGAAGCAAAACATCTTCAAGAAAAAAGTTGCCTTTTGAAAAAGGACCTTTGGGACATATGAGGAAGAAATTGTAAGTATGCATTACAAAGATCTAGACTGAAAAAAATGGCAATTAAAAGTATGTTGAGGCTAGCACTAAGGAAGAAGCAGAGAAGGAAGCCATTGGCAGTTATTTGGAAGCAGAGTTCTTGATACCTCATGACTGAATAGTGTAAATCTTTGATTTGATGTTGGCATTGTACTGGGACAATATTTGCATGATTTACATATGAATATGCATGACCTAAGAGAGATTGACTGATCTTTGTTCCAGGATATTGAGGCGCATGAATGAATCAAGGAACATATCTCCTTATAAAATTATCTGATTCATGCAGTAGTTTCACATTACTTTATTTCAGAAGCACATCTTTGAAAGGTGGCTTACAAAATAAAAATCTAAACCCCAAAACAAGTTAAAATGCAACCATAACATAATGATGCATAACAACAAAACCTCTCAGTAGGTCATATAAAACACACTCATGTACTTCAACTAAATAATGCACACTGCAATAAGATGAATTTAAGAGACTGATAATAGACTGTAATGACATCAAATAAACCTCCATTAGAAGGCTGAGAAGTCCAACAGAAAGTGTCTTCTTATTCATTCTTACCAGCTCTTGTTCCATTGTTAATGAGATACTATATTGTAGAGAGCCTCAGATCTCAAGAAGTTCAGATGTGAATATAAACTGGGGTTGTGTCATTTCAAGTTTTAAAAGTGTAATTAGCACCTTAAGTTGAGCCCAGAACTGAATTTGTCATTATATGAGCTACCTCGCAGATTCCATGCTAAATGTAACCACAGTCTTCTGAAACTATTGATGTTTCAGGTTGACTTCAATTGCAGCTTGGTTTTAAGTGCATTACAATAGTTCAATGGAGGAGAGTCTGCAGTAGGAATAGTCAGAGCTAAGTTGATCTTTGAGAAAAAACCCCAGTTCATTAACAAATTAATTAGTTTGCAATAGTGGCAAATATCTGTAGCTCGGGTGTAGGATGAGGGTGAAAGTTCGTTCTCCGAGCTTGAGGGTTGGTTTCCAAATGTTTCGTTACCAGGCTAGGTAACATCTTCAGCGGTATTTAGGGGATGTCTGTGTCAGTGTTCTACTTATATAAGGACTTCAGGTGTGGGAATGTCAAGTGAGGGTCTTGTGATGGGCCAGATGGTGAGTCATCAGAGAGAGGCTTGTGATGGGGAGGTGCTTCAGGTAAGGGTGATTGGAGGGTGTGAATTAGTGGGTCAGGAGTAAGTCATCAGAGGGAGGCTGGTAATGGGTCTTGTGATGGGGAGACTATATCAGGTCAGGGTCATTGGAAGGAGAATTAATTAACTAATTAAAAATTAATTAGTAGATAGACTTGATTGGAGGCATATTTTTCTATCATTGTAACTTACAATTATATAAGCACAAATTGGTTGAGGAACAATTCCCAAGATGCAGATTTTTTTCTTCCAGAATAATGCAAATTGATTTAAAGCAGGATGAAGCATCTCTTCCAAGATTATCAGTACTTCCATCCAGTGGTTTCCATCACATATTTCCATCTTATTTCTGTACAATGTTGTCCACGCTTTGCAAGGCGTTCACATATTTCTTCAGATAATAAAATAATGCTGAAAATATATAAACATAATAAAATTAATAATAACTCAAAATTGTTACCATGTGGTGATAGTTGTTGAGATGTCCACGTGCAAGTTGCCACTCTTTCTTATTCTATAACCTCCTTGATGCAATAATCCATACTGTGAACTATTCTAGTCCCCCTTTCAACAGAACTGTCTTCTGTGATCCCTTGGGCCTCTTTGCTTGATAGGTCTGACTTACTGTTAGTATACAACCCTCACTCTCAGTTCTTGATGTTAGCTGGCTAAAAAGCCTGAACTGATCATATTTAGTGTTAAATTTTTCCAGTAGCACACAACCTGGTTAAGATTCATGATCTCCTTTCCCTTGATGCTATTGGCATGGTTCCCCACAGTGCATGTAATTTCACATTAATTCATCACATCTCTGACTGGGTAGCAATAATGCCTTTCTAGCAGGGGGCATGAATAATATAAAATTAATTCCCTACTAGAAAATTTGCCATGAATCAATGCTTAGAATAAGGATGAAACATGGAAAATGAAGCAGCCTTGATTCAAAGCATGGTTTAAAACATAAGGATAATCTTACACTATTAGGAATTGGGGAACAGACTGGAGCATGACTCCTGTGAAACTGTTGGATGATTGCAGGATTGCATATCTTATGAAACACGGTCATTTAATTCATATGAGACAACCAAATTACAGAAGGAAGATGCCTGTTTTCTGTGTACACTTCAAACAGGAGCCATTATTTGTGCCAGTTGGACCAGACTGATGCCCTAAGATGCTTGCTACCCAAGTAGAAAAATGGACACAAGAGGTGGTAAAAAACACAATGAGATAGAAAGGAAGTTTGGTTGTAATTGCATGTTTTTGTCTTCTAAGGTAGTATCTTCTAGTATAGGCAGAGATACAGAGCTAATCAGATATTTGAATGAGTGCTTCCTTTTTCCCAGCCATGTTAAAATAAACCTCCAGGGAGCATGTTCTATTGCAGCTGTATACAAGCAATAGTTAATTTCTTTTTTTTTTAAAAAAAGCTGGGCTTAACCTGTCTGAAAACCAGGTCTTTTTTTCCCCAGAAGCCTGCTTTCTAATCCACCAAATATAAGACATGTCCGTAATTGCTGATGAATGAGGTAAACACACTGGACATTTCGTCAGGAATATTTTTGATATTATTATTATTACTATTACTTGGCAGCTCAGGCTTGATTTCAACTATAAGCCTATCCTCTGGATTAGGTTATCCTTGTTTAAGGAAGTATCTTCTCAGCTTCACACCTCCCCCCTCTTCCCCGCTACCCCTGTCTCTGTCACCATAAATGCATATAAATAATTGAAATCCTTGGAAGCAGAACGGAAAAAGTGATTTTGAATGCTGCCAAGGTGTAGGGCTAGTCCAAGGCAGCTGGCAGTTTCTGGCTATTCCTGTCACACAGAAACCATTTAGAGAGCTGTCCAGCAGGGCAAGGATTTCACTCAAAGTTTGCCCTAAAGGGATGGCGACACAAGTTGTATCTGAAGTGCTATAGTCTGCTTCTGCGCCTCCCTCCTCTCACAGTGAAATACGCAGACTATCTGGAAGCTGTGTTAAATGTTTAATGAGGCCCCTGACTGAGCAAAGCTGGAGGAGCCACAATCAGAGGACTAGTTTCTTCCTCATAGGTCACTGATTTTACACATGGCTCACTCTGTGGTGCTACCCAAAAGCCCTTTCCTCATGGGAATGATTGTATGCAGAAAAAAAAGGGCATTAATATTTATAAAGCAAGCAAGCTCTACAACTGCTCTCAGGACTACAATTAAACTTTGACAATAGTAATAAGGAGTCTTGTGCCTTCTGCAGCTGTTGCTTGCCTTTGGTTCTGAGGAAGCAGACCTCACATAGACAGTTGGGGAAGTGATATCCAGCCCACAGTCCACAATGATTGATGCAGAAGACCTTTAGAGTTTCATATGTGCAGTCAGAGGCAAAAGGGCTAATACTGTTCCTAGGTCTGTAGAAAGCATAAAAATCAGATAGGAGGTATTTCTCTAAACCCCTGACTCAGTGAAGATAGTTGAGGGCGGCCTGTAAGAAAGGACTGGAGCTTTCCCACTGATGCTATTCTTGAAGAGATGAATGGATTGGTGTTAGTGGGTTCAGTTAATCTTAGACTCCCTAGATATTAGGGGCTCAAATTCTAGAATCTACATTTTTTAATTTCGGGTAAGGCCAGGATGATGGCAGTCTTGCCTCTGTAGTTCTACTTGCTTCTATGCGACACAGTTTACTTTTTTGGTTTGCAGTTTTGCCTTTAATGGCAGCATATTCTTAGGTTCTTTTTGACAAAAATGCACCCACCCCTTTGCCTTATAATACTGGGTGTTGTTTGACGTATCAAGAAAATGGCTTTAAGAGAGGGGTTTCTTTCTTCTAGCCATTCTAAGACACAGCAGTGTTCCAAGAAAACTCCTTTAGAAATCCTAAGGGCCCATTTCCTCAGGGATACCCCTTCTAAACTGCATTCATTTGAGAATATTTCTTATGGAGGAGAAAATATATGTTATTTCCTCTGACTCCCATCAATATATAATTCAAATTCAAATGTTTTTATGGCCGGTCTTGAATACTATAATATAATCACTCGCTAGTACTAGATTAATTTTTGTGTGAGTGAAATCATGGTTTCCTGGTGTCTTGCTCTTATTTGAGAAAGAAAACCAAATTCTTATTCAGTGTTTCGACTGCTGCATCCTGCAAACCTTTTAAGACCTCTAATTCTGTACACTTGAGTAAAATTCCATGTTGAAATTATGAATGGTCTCATTACAATGCAATTTTACTGGGATTTAAAATTATTCCTGGAATTTTCCACCACATTCACTGTTGGCGTTAGATAACTTAAAAGCACAAACCTTGAAGAGAAAGAGAGAGTGGGAGGGGGAGGGGGAGATGGAGAGAGAGAGATATGACCATGTAGATCCAGTGGGAAACAAAATCCAGAAATGATTAGAGGAAGATTTATTATTTAAGCTAATGGCCACCACTTGGGAAAATGTTAGAAAGTAAGGCCAAGTTTGGCCAACCGAATAGGCATCCCAAGCAATTAAAGAGGATAGCGTTATTTTTAGGAGCTGAACCAATGAACGAAGCAAACATTGATTTGAAAATTATTTTAAATAACTGGGGGGTTTTTTAGGTCAAAATGGGGATTGTCTGATTTGTGTTCAAAGCAGTGATGTATTGATTTGTATGCAAAGAATTTTTGGCCAATGCCATTCAAATTATACCTATTTTTAAAATTTGAAATATATTTCTTAGAGCTGTTTGTAGCAAATCCTTTTTCCATCCCTAATTTTGACATACTGCTTTGGAACTAACGCTTTACATGACATTATAAAACAATAGTGAAATAGTAGTGTAGTAGCCTCTTTGGCTGTTAAGTTAGAAGTGATACTGCATTTCTTGTGAACTTAGTAAAGGGCTGATTTTAGTAGCTTGGGTGTGGTGTTCCAGTTCATTTCCTGTATTCATATAAACATTTGCATTCAGTGGGCCATTGAGTGAAAGTAAACGATCCATTCATTTTGCATCAACTTCCAGAATTTTTTATGAAACAGTGACAAATTAAACAAGCAGTGCTACCTAAATTGTTACCTTACTCTACTTCCAACTGCACATGTAAGAACTGAGGATGACAGATTATTAAGTATAGATTGATTACACATTAATGCACATTAATCATATTGCCATACTAAATCAAAATGGGGTGGGTTTTTTTTGCCATAGCATGCTAATGAACTGGGGTGGGGAGAAGGAGTTTAATTTGTGATTGTGAGCATGTGCCTTCATTGACAGGGTCGGTCACAAAGACACAGGCTAATACTGGGGAGGGGGGGTGTCATCTTTTTTCATTGAAGACCAAGGTCAGGATATGACTACTTAAAATGTATTCACTTCTTTGTTTATTTCTTTGCCAAGAATTTCTTAGTGACACATAGAAGTATTTAAAGTTACAAAAAAAAGAAAGAAATTAAAATACAGTAGCGATAAACCAATATAATCACAGCAAGCAGATCTAATGATTTCAAACAGAAACCTTTGAAAGCCTCTTAAGTTTCAAAGACAGCCTGGGTGAAACGGAAGCTTTCGGCAGCTTTCCAATGGATCTTACTACTTTAGGGTTAGGCTGCCTGAATTTGTCTTCCATCGTTCACACTCAACATGGCAAATAGCAAAGGACTGTGGAAATTATAACCCAAAACATCTGGAGGGTGGGAATCACTGCTATTACTGTAGTGTTGCTCTGAGAGCCTCCAGGGAATTCAAGGGAGGTGTGAATGAAAGCAGTCCTTCAGATATCTGACCCCAAATGATTTTGATCTTTAACTGTTAAAACTATGAATGTATATATGTGTGTATGTATGTGTGTATGTATGTATGTCAGGCTCTCAGGTTAAACCAGATAAAAATCATAATCAGATAAGCTAATTTTACTTTATTATAAAGCTACATTTACAGAATATTGCAGGTCTAAAAGTACAGTACAATCCTCCACCCACTCATCTCCTTTACAACCCAAGAAACTAGGAAAGGTCCCTGCTGAGCCTCTTGCCCTGCCCGCATTCCTGCAGTAGGCTTAGCTGCTTTTTATCTGACCATTCCCTTGGCTATATCTCTTTGCCTTGTCTTCCAAGGTCTTTCCCACATGCAATTGCACCAGGTATTCGGGTTCAATCTCTTCCATTTTATGTCAATGAGATACAACTAATATTATTGCTCCTATTGTTTATTTCAGACAGAATTTTTTAAAAAATGGTTTTTGCTAATAAAATAGCCATAGGCAATAAAAGTGTGAATAATCAGCAAATCCAGAATAATCTCAAACATAATTTATATAATTTTTTTAAAAAGAGTATATATTAATACAAGCTGGATTGGAAGAAGATGGGTATGTTTTTAAAACTGGAAGAAACATTAATAACCTGTGTTAGGCTGCTGATGCTACTTTTATAGCTCAAAATACAAAAGATCTGCAAGCTCTTGTAATGAAAATCAAGGAGCACAGTGAAAAAAATGGAAGTAAAACTAGATATAAAAAAAGACTAATGACAGGAGTACAACAATCTTAGAATTAACAATGACGATACTAAAATGGTAGGTAGCTTCTGCCTGTGTGATTTTGTAATTCCAAAAGGAAAAGGACAAAAGAACTGGCTCACCCAGTTTAAGCACACTGTTGACAGTCAGCTGTTTGGCGGAGCGACCGGGCTCCTTGTTTTTCTTCCAGCTGGTGACGACTTGGGCTGCCTGGGCGAACCTGGCAGTCTTTCCTCTGTCCTTTCAGAGGGTTTCTTCAGTCCGTCCAGACCGATTGCCATCTGGTCCAGATTCCTGAAACATCCCTCCTTCTTCATTGCCCCTCCAGGGCAACTTTCCAACCCCTTAGGGTCACCGGGCAGAAAGAAATTGGGCTGGGAAGCCGGAGCCTCGGCTTCTTGCACTGTCTCGTCGCGCGCCAAACAGGAAGTCGACTTAGAATTAACAGTGACGATACTAAAGTGGTAGGTAGCTTCTGCCTGTGTGACTCAAGCATCGACAGTAAAGAAACAAGTATTCAAGAAGTTTGCTGCAAATTAGCACTTGGTAGAGTAGTCATGAAGACCTCGGAAAAGATATTCAATTGCTGCAATGTATTTATAACTACAAAATCAGAATAGTACAGGGAGTGGAATTCCCCTTGATACTTTATGGAAGTGAAAGTTGGACTTTGAAGAGACAGGATAGAAAGAACTGCAGGATCCAGTCTGGGCCAGTCACTGAGACCAGAGGTTTTCTCTTCCAAGCTTTCAGACTTGTGCTGGAGCCCATCTTCAGGGAACTTCTCTCTAGCAGAGTATGTGCTGTTCTGTGTGTAGTCTTTATATAGTGCCTGTTGTATGTGGCGTTTTAGATGTTGATTTGGGTGTTGATGTCTGGCTATTAAGTTGTTGGCTGTCATTTGCTTGTGCTGCCCAGCCCTCACCTTCTAAATACAGGTAATCCCCAAGTTACGAGCATTCGCTTAACACTCATTCAAAGTGTTTACGAGCAAATCCCAAAATTATGATTGCAGTACATGATAAGCTGGTGGTAAATCAGCATTCCTGTTGACTGACAAGGGGCCCATTTCCCAGACTTCAATCACTTCCCTGGCTGTTTTTGTACCTGCTTATCCAACAATCTTAATAGATGCAAAATTGAATGTATGTCCTAGTTCATAGCACATTGACACCTTTGAACTTTGGTGTTCAAAGTTCAAGACTTTTGAGTATCCCATGGACAGCCAAGGAAACAAATGATTTATCCAACCAATCCAAAGTTCTGACTCAAGGCAAAAATGACCAGGCTCAAATCATCATACTTCAGACATTTTATGTCAAGATCTAATGCTGGGAAAGGTGGAAGGAAAGAAAAAAAGATGACTAGTAGCAAGATAGATAGATGCAGTTACAGTGGTAACATAAGTACTATTGGACCAGGTTAAGGACAGAATGCCATGGAGAAAATCTATCTATGTGAAAGAACATAACTGATAAAGTTAAAGAAAATCTGAAATTTTACATTTTTTATGTATTCTGAAGATTAGAGAGGCTGGTCAACATGAGCTCCTTATGTCCAATACAAGACATTCATTTATCTCCACTACAAAGTGCATGCATATTATGGATTCTAAATGTACATTCCATGTAGGTCCTAAGGCAAAAGCTGATTAACTAGCTTGCAGCTACATCTGGTTGACTACAAGAACTTTAGCTAGCAGAGTGTCCAGCACAAAACTCTTCGGAGATTTTGGATCCATGGTTGAGACCTCCTGAGCTTCTAAAAGGAATTACGGTAGTCTTTCAAAAGACAATTGATGCCTTAAAGTGGTCTTCCCAATTTAATGTCCAAATGGGTTTGCCATATTTTTCATTGAGCATTCCACACCCAAGGAGAAAAAACAAACAAACATATTTTCATTTTCTTGAGATAGATAGAACCATGGCCTCTTTAGACAAACCCAAATTCTCTAGCAATTCTTTGCTAGACCTTTTAATTTTTATTATTTCTGTGTATCCTTTTTGCCACAAGCTCTTTGCTTTCCATTTTTCTTTTAAGGTGCTCTAAATACATTTCTCCTTCCTGCAGTGCACCTACTTTCTTTGCCTCTTCCTTCTTTAGTTCCCCTTATATGGTGAAGCACAGAAATACCATAAAGAATTATTGGATGAAAAAACAAGAAATCATCTCTCAGCTGGCTTTCAGGCAAAGGTTCTCTAAATCTTTGTATAAAAATGAGGAACTTACCTGAAACCATTTCCCTAAAGTGATTCTACTTTGCCATATCACTTCTTTGCCTATCACCTGCTTAACTGACTTATTGAATTAACCCAGTTACCCAGATGGGTAAAACACAGTGAACCATACACTAAACACATGGTTGGGTTTATATAGTATACCAAACCATCCACAAATTAGCCTGCCAGTTTTAACTTAGCATATTATGTGAACACAGCCAATATTTTTCATTGGGTTCACTTAATCTTTTGCTTGGGGCATTTTCTCAGGCAGATGTCAGTGAACAATCAACTTGGTATAAGCAATTAATTCCAGATCTAAGCTAACGATTCCAATTCCGTCTTAGACCTATAAATGTTCAAAATAAAATAGTTTTGATTATAATTTCCCTAGAATAATTACACATAGATAATGCAGTTATCTATTATATGTATTTCAGCTCTGATTTATATTAGCATTTTGGTGAGAGTGTTTTGGTGATGAGAAGTAGAGATTTTGCCATTATAGCTAGACAGGCTTGATGAAAGGATTGTTTTATCCCTTTATTTAATGCTGTTAATCTCTTGCTTCAGTGATGAAACAATCAATTCTGCTGACTTATTATATAAAGAAATATTTTCATTTATTGGTTCTGAATGTACCACTTTCCATTTCCATTTGTTGTTAATCAACAGTTCTTTAGAAGGTGTTAAAAGCCCTTATTAGGAACACAGAGTCACTTTGAGGTAATAGCTGTTGCTGCTGAAGCTTTTTAAAGACCAAAGTCACATGCAGAGAGAAAGGAAAGAACAGCCAAGATAAGGAGAGACAGTTTTTGTAATTTAGTGTCTGAAGTTTAGTTGCTGGAATAAAATTCCTGGCAAAACATGCATTGCATAGCTACTTGAAATTCCAGCAAGGTTAGATAGCATCATTTTTAAATTGTTTCTTGACCTGAATCATGTTGCAACAAGTTTGTCTGACCTAAACACACACACACACAAAGAAATAAGAAAGAATGAAGGAAATAGTAAAGAAGACAAGGTACAGAGCATGAATCACACGAACATTAGAAAATAGGAAGTGTAGTTGTCTGGACACAGGTTACTATTTTTTCTCTTGAGCATCTGGTAATAAAGTATTAATATGATTGCCAAGAGTCAATCTTTTATTAGCTAGACATGTCTTATCATGCCACTACTCAATTCATTTTAGAGATCTTTCTTAGTCTATTCCAGCTAGATCTCAGATAATTGTGCTAAAATTGGATGCATCAGAACTTTGCTGAATCACAATATTGAAAATAAAGGTCTGTTACAGGAAACTTCCCAAGGTCCAAAGATGAGATCTTCTGCCCAAATGAAAGTGAGATGGGGTAGGGAAAGATCAGTTTTAGAGTGTTTACGATGCTGGGATAAAATCAGGTTTGCAGAAGATACTTCATGACACATAATTTAGACCTAGAAGAGAAAGTGCAAAAATTGCATTCACTATTTAAATGGTAACTCTCACCAGTTTATACAGGAAAACAATCCCCAGCACCAAATTAATTATGAGGATTGTAAGATTGCTGGCAAAGCAAGAAAACGTATGTCACAGTAACATCAATTGAGTGTACTATTTTGTGCTAAAAATACAAGATGGCATATATGTGTCTGTATTCATGTGAAAATTACTTTGGGGAAGCTAATCCCAAGATATTCATAGTATTTTACTACATTTTTCTTGTCACTCTGGATTGGAGGCTGAATATAAATTGATGATAAACTTCTCAGTTAATATTTATGAAGCTTAAGCTTGATAATGTCAAAGTGACTTGAGTGGTTCAGTTATACCTTAATGCAGTGATGGCGAACCTTTTAGAGACCGAGTGCCCAAACTGCAACCCGAAACCCATTTATCGCCGGGTGCCAGGTGGGCGTGGCCCACTGGGTGGGCGTGGCTATGGTGGTCATGGCAGACTGGGTGGGTATGTCCAAGGTGGGTGTGGTCACCTCAATGTTGATCGTGGGGAGGGATGCCTGTGGGGGCCGGGCAGGGTTGGGGGAGATCCAGGGGGTCTCTGGCAGGTGGGGTGGTGGGCAGGAGGCTCGTCCTGCAGGGTGAGGTGAGGTAAGGCAAGGCAGGGCGGGGGTGCCATTGTTGCAGGGCAAGGTGAGGCAGGGTCCTGGGCGGCTGCTGCCTGACACCATCAGCCCCCACACACAGAGGCCAGCGTGCGCATGGGGGCCGACAGTGTCTGTCAGCAGCTCCGCAGCCCGCCGCCAGCAGTTCAGAGAAGCTGCCTCTGAGCTGGATGGCCAGCCAACAGCTGAGGAGGTGATGCAGTGGATTGTGCCGGGAAAAGGAGAGCATGCGAGGCCAGGAGGGATGGGACGGGGGGAGGGAAACCAGCCATGCTGGGATGCATCCGTCCACATGGGACCTCGGTGAATTAGCGGGCGGCTGGTTGAAGAGGGACGGTTGCCATCTCCAGGGCATGGCGCGTGTGCCCACAGATAGGGCTCTGAGTGCCACCTCTGGCACGTGTGCCATAGGTTCACCACCACTGCCTTAATGGAAACAGCTAGCTGGGCATGCTCTTCTCTTCTGCTCTGGCAGGTACCCTTTCTCGGATGCGAGTGTGAGACACTAGTGCAAAGGCAGTAACTGTGAAATGAAAATATATCTTTTCAATCAATCAGAATAGAGCTGAAAGGGACCTTGGAGGTTTTCTAGTTCAACCCCCTGCTGAAGCAGAAGACTCTATACCATTTCAAACAGGTGATCCAGTCTTTTTTTAGAAACCTCCAGGGATGAAGCACTCCCAGCTTCTGAAGGCAAGCCATTCTACTGCTTAATTTTTCTCACTGTTAGGAAGTTTCTCCTTAATGCCAGGTTGCTTCTCTCCTTGATTAGTTTCGATTCCATTGTTTCTTGTCTTGCCTTCTGGTGCTTTAGAAAATAAGTTGACCCCCTCTTCTTTGTGGCAGCCCCTCAAATACTGGAATACTGCTATCATGTCACCCCTACTCCTTCTTTTCTCTACTCTAGCCATACACAATTCCTGCAAACGTTCTTCATATGTTTTTGTACTCAGGCCTTTAATCATCTTAGTTGCTCTTCTTTGCATTTTTTCCCCAAAATCTCAACATCTTTTTTGTAATGTGACCAAAACTGGATGCAATATTCCAGGTGTGGTCTTACTAAGGCTTTATTAAAGCGGTACTAAATACTTCACATGATTTCATTCTTCCTTTTTTTTTGCAAAACCTTCCTTAGGGAACCTGCTAAGTTTGCTTACTAAAACATTGTTCTAGAATGACAGAGGTCTTGCTCAGTCAAGTTAACAGCACAGAGAGCTGAGGAGTTAAATGGATGATTTTGGTTTTGGCCACTTCTTACACCTATAAATTAAGCCCAGAATTCAAGGCTATATTAGGAAAGCCCAGTTGTGTCCTTCTGTATTAGATGTTGATTGCTTTATTTCATTCATTTCTCTTGTTAAGTGCTATCAATTTAGTGTTTGGGCTTAGTTTCTCCAGAATAATTTGTTTTCAAATTGGTCTTTTAAATTTCTCAGTGGTGTATTCCCTACGGTTTTAATCAACTACATCCATTTTGCTGCTGATCGTCTATGTAAATGCTCAATCATCCAGGTCATGGTTGCCCCAAAGGCAACTGAACTTTCTTTGTTTTTTATTAAAAATGTTTTACTTCTTATCCAAGAAGCATCCTCAGTTCTGATTGAATGCTGGGGAATGGAAGGATTTACATTATTTTCAGTCATCTGGTTGTTAGCACTTTGAAGGTGGGTCATTAGTTCTCTGAGAGCTCTCTGTGCCTTCAGGGTCACCTGAATCAGAGTGCAAAAGGGTATGGAACCTTTTTAGAACTGATGAAAGGATAAGTGGTGTCATATCCCACCTCCTCTGTTGAGAGAGGGCAATTCAATTTTAGCATAAATGCCTCTTTTTATCTCTCTTTCAAACTAGAGCTCCTCTCTGTCCAGAATATGGACTTTGCTGTCTTTAAAAGAGTGACCTTTGTCTTTCAAATGCAAATGGACTGCTGAATCTTGTCCTGATCAATTTGTTCTTCTCTGTTGTGCTATGTGTTTGTGAAATGGTTATTTCGTTTCTCCAATGTACAGATCTCCACGTCTCAACTGCATTGTATTGCAGAAATCACATTGTTCAGTTTGGGCCTGGGTGTTTTATCCTTGGGGTGGACAAACTTCTGTCTTAGTGCATTCTTGAGTTTAAAGTGTGCATGTATGTCATGTTGGTTCAAAATCTTCAGCTTTTCAGATATTCCTGCAATATATGGAATGACAAGGTTGCATCGTTTGTTTTCTTTGTCTGTTATGGAGGAGCTGCTGCTGGGCCTTTTTCTAGTTTTGATGAAAGCCCAGTTGGGATAGCTACAAATTCTGAGAACTTCCTTGATGTGTTTTAGTTCCTTTTCTTTTCCCTCTTTGCTGGTAGGCAAACCTTCAACCTGGTGGCAAGAATGTTCTGATCACTCCCATTTTGTGCTCTAGTGGGTGATGAGAATCAAAATGTAAATACTGATCTATGGATCAGAAATGGATCTATTCTATGATCCATTTCTGTAAACTCCAGTTAAGACTTCCTTTATGTGTACTGCAAAGTCCAGGAAAGCCAGATTATTTTCCTTAACATCTTCCTGTGTGAACTTAATGTATCTGTCCACAGAGTTGATGTGTTTGGAGAAGGCTTCCAATTCCTGTGTTTATAATCTTGACGCAAGTACCCGTCCACATACCTGTACCAGTGAGTGGGTGGAATTCCTGTGAAGGAATTTAAGGGCTTTGGTTTCTATCTCTTCTATATAAAGATTGGCCACAATGGGAGACATAGTTGAACCCATGGAGCAGCCATGTTTTTGTCTGTAAAAATCTTCATTTTATTTAAAATAGGCAGTGGTCAGGCAGAGGTCCAGCATGGCACATATGTGGTCTGGGCTGAGGTTAATTCTGTGGCCTAATGTGCTGTCTTGTAGCAGTCATTTCTTTACTACCATGACAGTTTCAGTTGTTGGAATGCATGTGAAGAGTGAAGTTACATCATAAGAAACCATAGTTTCATCTGGATCCAGTTTTAGTTTTCAAGCCTTGTTGACAAAGTCCTGTGAATTGTCGGTGTGATTGGTGGTGTTACCAACCAACTAATAAGATGCTGCTGGTCATTCTCTTTTTTTTCCCTTCAACTTTTCCTGCTATTAAGGACTTTTCAAGGGAGCTAGGCCTTCATGTAATGTGTGAAAAATATGATAGTTTTCAGCTGGTCACTTACGCCTCAAGTGAAAATTCTGGAATGATTTCTATGATCCATATGTTGGTTTCCCTGGTTACATTAATAGTAATCCTTAAAAGACTTCTGCAGCATTAGAGTTCATGTACATTGATATGCTTTCTAACTTGCTTCTTCCCATTACAACTCTCACATTGATAAAATGTTTTAGGAAAAGACATTGAATAATTGTAAGCTTCATAAATATAGTCACATCATGACAACTGAATATCTTTTCCAAGATTTTCATTGTACTCTCCCAAGTGCTAATCAGTGGAGTTATTCTTGATCGCTCTATGCTTTACTGTGGATGGGAGTCCTAAAGACAGACATTACTCACTAGTACAGTGTCTTGATTACAAATTCTGAGGTGATAACTTGTCATTATTTTAGCCTTCTTTATATTTAATTTTTTCCCCTTTTTTCTCATTTTTTTCACCGTGATCCTTGATTTTCATTACTAGAACTTCCAGAACGTTCACATTTTCAACTACTAGAGTAGTGTCATCAACACAGTGGAAACACTAATGTTTTATCCTCAACTTTTAAAATTTTAAAGCATACAGACTGAATAAAAAGGAGAGAGTATTTATTATTATTTATTTTTTTATTAATAAAATTTATACACCAGCCATCTCACTATCTAAATGACTTTGAGTGGTTTACAAGTGAAAATCCAGCAGGAAGTTTGTACCTTCAGACTTGCAAGATTACAATAAAGTAGAATTAGTTCATCTAGTGGTGTTTCCTGCCTGGTTTGCCTGGGATGACTGACATCATTCTTGTAAGTTTGCTGCCACTTTTAACTGCTTGATCCATGATTGAGGCAAGTCCTTCCTAAGTTTCTTTTTCTGACCATTAAGCCACTGGGGGCTCCTTCCCCCAATGCCTAATTATTTCCTAGGCAGCATCTCTTCCCTTCATCCCCCAAAGTCATCCACACATTCCATTCCAATTTTCATCTATTTGATATCCAGTCTGGTTTCTTCTGTCTGTTGATCTTTGGCAGTCATTTTACACCAGGGGTTTCAAACTGCCGGCCCACGGGCCAGACGCGTCACCAGGAAACTGCACCCACCCCATTGCCGGCAATGGGAAAAAAGCTCCGATACATTGTGCAACGTCACGTGATGTCGTGAGTTTGACATGTCTGTTTTACACATTCATCCTTAATAATTTTGTTGAGTATAATCAACAGTTCCTCTGGCCCTCTCTCAATATTGTTCAAGGCTTCAAAGCAGTCACTGATACTCTTCGTGAAAGTTATGATTATATGAGCAAAAATGTGTTGCAGAAACTGGCTGGGTCTTCCACTTTATCTTGACTTAGAACTTATAAATGAGCAGTTGGTGAGTGATATCACAATTAGTTGCTATACACAACTGTGTTGTTATAATTGAGCTCTTCCACTTCCTTGTACCAATAATATAATCAGTTTGATTTTAGTGTGTTCCATCTGATAATATCTATGTACATAGGAGTCTTTTTGCCTGTTTGAAGAAGTATTGCAATAGAAGAAATAAGATTGGCAGAAAATTGATTAGTCATTCTTCTGTTTCATTTCTGTTTTCTAGGCTATAGAGTCTAACTGTGTTTTCCTCCTTACTTTTTCCAATTTAGGTAATCTAGGCTCCAACCACTAGTAGCACATATTGCTTGCATATTCTATTGACTTCAATCGCACTTGATCATAAAAATAATCAACTTCCTTTTTGGCTGCGTCAATATTTAAGTATAAACTTGAATAATTACCATGCTGAAGGGTTGTCTGCAAAATCTGATTAATATGATTTATTAGTCACTGATATCATTATACATACTGTAAGTACTTTGTACTATAACCTTCCTATCATTGTTTTTCTTTGTTTTGTGTGTGTGTGTGTGTGTGTGCGTGCGTTCTGGGTAGTATATAATATGATCTTCTGACTAAAACCAATCAGAAGATTTTTGATAAATTATGGTGTTCTTGAACCCTCTTAAAGATAAACAACAAGAAAAAATATATAGAAAGATAATAAGCGAAGTTGTTGCTAAGTAAAACCATGACTGTGCTTATGATCTTGCATCACTTTTCCTTTGCTTTATAGACCTGTGAAAGTCATAAAAACAAGAATTGGTTATAAAGTTACTTTTTTAAATCAATGAAATGGTCGCCAAACGAGGCAGCTGCTAAACAAGGACTACTGGTATATGTAACAATTAGGGCATAAGCTATATATCTAATAATAAATTTCTAAAAATAAATTATATATATTTAAAACCCCTTTCCCTCACATATCTGACATGTCTGTTTGAGATACCACTCTTTAAGTACCATGATAATGACTGGAACTATGTCTTGTTAAATGTTGAGCTCTGAGTTATTTCTGTTGGTTTTCCCTGTATAGTACAAAAGCAGCAGGATTTTTAAAGCAAGTTTTACTTTCTTGCTTTTGTATTATCTGGGATATTCAGGCAGGAACTGGGAATATTAGGAAACATTCTCAAATGTTTGGTTATCATCATTGTAATCCTACTTACTGGTTTGCCTCTTTTTCTGTTACAAGAATGCAACAAGCACTGCTTAACTAAAACATATATAATGCTGCAGCACCCTGTGTTACAAATAGATGAATTGTGCAACATTAGAACTCAATGATCGGACTGCATAAGAACATTGCAGTTAAGAAAAGTTAGCTGAGTCACCAGCACAGAAGAAAGGCTAAACAACGTAAGCTGTAGCTTTAGCTATTCAGATGGATTGAAGTTCAGAATATAAATCACAGAATCAAGTATTTGTGAAAAGTGGTCTTCTAACTATAGTTAGATATTCGTTGAGGTTGAGCACTACTTCCCAAGAAAGAGGGAGGCCTAGGTAGGATATTGCCTTGCAACAGCAGAAATTTAAGCAGAATTCCTTGCTGCATTCAGTTTTGTGATGAGACATAATGAGAAAAATCAATTTGTAGTTTTATCCATGGCTTGTGGTTCTGGGTTGACTTAAAATTATCCTTTAGAGAATATCCCAGATGTTTCAAGTAATGAAAAAACAGAAGCAGAGGAACTGTGGGTAGATTGTGGTGAAAGGTGAAAGAAACAGTAGACTTTTTTCCTCTGTTCTTACGTCAGCAAGGGTCAACAGAGACAGGTGCCAAGCCATTTACTGGCAGTAAAAACTACTCATGTTGCTACCTCTAGTAAGCATTTTACCCCACCTGACTTAGGATCAGCTCCTGGTAGTAAATTTAATCTTAATCTTGTTTCATATTGACTGTTTCCCTGGCTAAAGCTATTTCACATAGGAATTAATTATCAGATTATCACTGAACTGCTAAATATTTTTAGCATTTAATCTTGGAAAAAGGCTACACATTATCTATATACATGTACCAGTTATAAAGTTGATTCCTGTGCAAACATATGAGCAAAAGAAGGAGGCTTCCCCCAGATCCATTTGGGCCTCACAGTTATGGGGTTGTGAAGCTCTTTTCCCAGGTCTTTTAGCGAGGGTGAATGAAAGCCCTCTTGGACAGTATGGGTGTCTTTTATTCTTTCTTTTTGTTTCTTTTTGTATTTTTTAATTTTTTTATTATTTGTCAGCAACCCAGAGTTGTTGGAACCTGGATGGCATACAAATTTAATAAATACATTTCTCCTTTGACTGATTCCATGAAATTGCAGGATACAATTGAGTTGTAAGTGTTCCACTTGGCTGTTATGTGTACCAGTTAATTCATTTTACCTTCTTCCTTCCAGAATTATATTTTGGGATTGGGTGAGGCAATGGAGAATTTTATTTTTATTCTTTTCATCACTCTACCTATATTGAAAGAAAACAGTAGAAAAATTTCTAGCCAGCATAGATGGTCCACAGTGCCTTGGTTGGGTCAGTTATGTGAACATACTATCTGGCAGAATCTTCAGTAAGCCCTTTGGTGACACTGTAATTCATTCCACATCCATACTTTTGACAGATTTGAATGATTGAATGAATATTTCTGTAATTTCTTTGAGGCCTCTTTGGAGCACTTTACCTCCTGTGCATATTGCTCAGTCTCAGGAAGAGCTTGTTTCCTGATGTAGCCTAATCACACACAATGTGCTTGTTTTAAAAATTAGCTATTACATCACCTTTAGGACTGAATCATGGTTTTTGTCCACTTATTGACAGGAAAAAAGATTCAACATTTGAACTTTGTGGATAATGCTGTGGATAATTCTGGCATGAATTCTTGGTTTGGGTAGAGAATTGCTTATATTAGAAGAAGGGCAAGATTAAGAATTACTAGTGCCACTATTAATTTGCCACTTAGTTAACACAAAGCATGTCAAAAACTCTGTTTATAGTAAATAAAAAGAAGCTGATTGAGAAACCATACCCTTATCTGCCTATCCAGAAAATCACAAGTGCTGAAGTATGATTCAACTTCTCAGCTTCTATGGGCCTTTCCCCACTATCAAATTACAATGTACTCCACCCACTTCTGGGTTGATAGAAAACTATTCTTGCGTGAAACATACTGTTCCCATTGCCAATCCCTATCCTGTCCTTGTTGCTTCTATTCTTAGACAGTGCCAGTTACCTAATTTCTTTCCACTTTAATGAGTGAGAAAGCTTGTCAGACTTTTAACAAATATCAAGGTTGCCCTTGAACAATGTTAAACTAAGGAGAGAAATTCTATTTCAACACATGAAAAACTAAGTGCCATTCATGGCTGTACCTGAATTCAAGTAGAAATTTTGCCCTCATTCTAACACTTTGGGGGCAGCTTTGAGGTATGTAAAACTGTCAAAGCTGTCTTTATTCATGGGCTGGGAACAAAATAAAGTCCACATCGAGGAGACCAAGCGGCAGAAGAAAGAAAATGTTTATGATGTACTTAATTCCATGTGAGTCTAAATATAGAATGAAATTAGGGTACCATATTTTTCTTTACTCCAAACAGCAATGTGGCAACACTGCAGAACATTTTTTGACTTTTTAATACAAATAGATAAATTTCTCACCTTAGTGGTTAAAAACTACTTGTGTCCAACAATACAATTATAAGCATATTTGTTGAGATCAAAGCGGTTCCCAGTGATGTTTGTGTGAGCTAGGAATGTAGATTCTTGCTTAAATAGCTTTTGGTGCTCTGCAACATTATTAATAAGACCACTTTTAATATTTTTTCAGAGAAGCAGAGACTTCACTGAGATCAAAGGGAGAGGCATGACCATCATTACTATTTAAGAATTACAGGTCCAATCTGAAATTTTAATCCTCAAGGGCTCTGTATTTTAGTTATATCCCTTTTTAGTTAATGAACCACTCATTTAGTGATTGCCTCATTTAGCTACTGTTTGCAGGTACAATCATGATGCAAAAGTAACTTTGTGACCAATCCTCACATTTACGATCTTCATAGGTATGTAAAGCAAAGGAAAGCTGAAATAAGATAATAAGCACAGTTGGGGTTTCACTTAGTGACTGCTTCACTTAAAAACTATGTTGCTGGTTCCAATTTTGGTCACTATACAAGGACTACCGTCTATTATGGGCCATCCATTAAGTGCTGTAAGATCCTTATATAAAACTGTTAGCAGCTGAAAGAGAAATTGTAGATGGGATCCTGGCCATGTAATTGAATATGCAACCATAACCCTTTAACCTACAAGCAAGATTATTGATCTTCTGAATTCCTATTCGGTTCCAAAAGCCTTTTCTTTTCTTGCTGACATTGCCCAAGCATCATCCTAAGTTATGTTGAACAAGACATAATGGTTTGCAAATACAGTAATATTGTTATAAATGTTGGTTACTAAACCACCATACCTGAGTTCATATCACTTCAGATTTTTAAGAAGACATTGGAGAGCCATTTGTCCGGAATAGCATAAGGCAGTGATGGCGAACCTTTTAGAGACCGAGTGCCCAAACTGCAACCCAAAACCCACTTATGCATCGTCGGGTGCTGGGTGGGTGTGGCCGATTGGCTGGGTATGGCTCATTGGGTGGGCGTGGCTACAGTGGTAACAGCAGACTGGGTGGGACTAAAAAGTTCAATCAATCAATTCCAACTTTGCAAGATCTTTTTTTCCCCACGAGAAGTTGAAATTGACTGATTGATTGAACCTTTTTTTTTTTGCACACAGTGGCGGAGGCCTAAAGTGAAAAGGTTTTATAAAACCCAGCTGAAGGCCTAGGACTGGGGTGACGGTGCGTGTGCCCACAGAAAGGGCTCTGAGTGCCGCCTCTGCCACCCGTGCCATAGGTTCGCCACCACTGGCATAAGGTCTTCTGCTTGGGTAGGAGGTTGGACTAAAAAACCTCCAAGGTCCCTTCCAACTCTTGTTATTTTATATTCTGTACAAGGGTAGTCCTCAACTTACAACAGTTCATTTAATGACCGTTAAAAGTTACAGCAGTACTGAAAACAATGACTTATGACCATTTTTCACATTTATGACCGTTGCAGCATCCCCATGGTCACGTAATTTACATTTGGATATTTGACAACTGACTCACATTTATGACAGTTGCAGTGTCCTGGAGTCATGTGATCCCTTTTTGTCACCTCCTGACAAGCAAAGTCAATGGAGAAACCAGATTCACTTAACAACCGTGTTACTAATTTAACAACCGCAGTGATTCACTTAACAAATATGACAAGAAATTGTAAAATGGGGCAAAATTTACTTAACAAATTTTTCACTTGGCGACATAAATTTTGGGCTCAGTTAAGCTGCTGGCCCGCGGGCCGGACACATCATGTGGAAGCTGCGCCCACCCCATTACAGGCAATGGCAAAACCGGCCCGATATGTTGTGTGACGTCATGTGACGTTGCGAGTTTGACATGCCTGCATTAGGCCATGACTTTTCTTAGCCATAGCTTGTTGAATTAACTACAATCTGTGAGTTTACCCAGGACTACATTATCAGTCATTATGCATATAGCACACATCCCATTAATCAGAGGAACCATCTGTGACTTGAAGTTGACAGAATATTTCCAGTGAGACTAGCTTCTTGATACAGTAAGTGGCAGTCAAACATAAGAGGATGAGTGTGGAAATAGTTTCTATTTGTTTCTTTCCTGCATGCAAATACAAGGCCCAGTTATAGTACAATATAGATTGTTGAAGGACATAAGAAGAGTGTCATTGGTCAGTGGTCTGTTTCTGACTCATCATGTTCTTCCTCTTCCCCTGCTGGTAGGATATCACCCATGGTATAAGCCAGGGGTAGGCAACCTTGGCTCTTTTATGACTTGTGGACTTCAACTCCCAGAATTCCAGAGCCAAGGTTGCCTACCCCTGGTATAAGCACATTTATGAGAGGTTCCCGAGTAACCCCTCTTTGAAAATCCTTTGGTGGTATTAGTAAGTGCAAACTCAAAGTCACACAAGCAATGAAAGTTCCGTTTTCTGTGACATATTTGTGTTTATGGATGTGCACAGAACATAAGATGATGTGGCCTGATAGTCAATGAAGTTCAAGATCAAGTTCAAGGGATTCAAATTGTTCTAATAAGCTTTACTTTTTTGTCCTTAAGCAACACAGAAGCACAGCTTGGAACTAGTGCCGCAATGTTGCTGTTGTTCTCTTAGCTCTTTGTCCTTCACAACATAAAGGACTCAGCAAGGAGGCAGTCAAGAGAGAAAGAGTCATAGAACCTTTCATTGCAGCTGAGTTAAAATGCTATTTCTCAGTCCTTGAGCTGGCAGAAAAATTATACTAACGTAACATTTGCCCCTTTTGCCATGTCTCTTCTACTACAGGCATGGGGTGCCAGCAGTTAGTGCTGTCTTTATTTACATATTAATGGCGTGGCTTCATGGATTCCACCAGCTTTGTTTCTCTCCACTGCTACCAAACATTACTAGCCAGTGGGAAGATATTCACCAGTCCCTCTCCTTGATGTGTACTAAGATCGGGGTTGAGGAAAGAATTAGGCTTTGACAGGTGGCTGTACTAGCAGCCAGACGGCATTTGGGCTTCTCTTGAGCATGACTGTAGTGCTGTAGTAAAGGAATAATAAACTATATTCAAAAAGAGTCTGAATAACTGTCAGTGTGGGTAAAGTTTCACCACCATGAAGCAACAGAGAAAGTGGTCACCCTCTGTTCAGGCTGATTCAGGTGTCTGACTCGGGGATGGTCTTAAAGAGTACAGGTAGTCCTCGACTTACAGCCATTTGTTTAGTGACCAAAGTTATAAAGGCACTGAAAAAAGTGACTTATGACCATTTTTTACATTTACGGCCATTGCAGCATCCCTATGGTCACATGATCAAAATTTTGATGCCTGGCAACTGGCATGTATTTATGACGGTTGCAGTGTCCAGGGATCATGTGATTATCTTTTGTGACCTTCCGACAAGCAAAGTCAATGGGGAAGCCAGATTCACTTAGTAACAACAGTGAACGTTACTAGCTTGACAACTGCAGTGATTCACTTAACAACTGTGGCAAGAAAAGCCGTAAAATGGAGCAAAGTTCACTTAACAACTATCTTGCTAAGCAACAGAAATTTTGGGCTCAATTGTGTTCGTAAATCGAGGACTGTCTGCAGAACGTATGGTGGTGACTCAGTTTGAAAGAACCAGGTTCTTTTACTGCCTAAAGCAAAATCGATTTAGAGCAGGGGTGTCAAACTCGCAACGTCACGTGACGTGTCGTAACTTTTTTGCCATTGCCGGCAATGGGGTGGGCGTGGTTTCGCTATGATGCATGCAGCCTGTGGGCCGGCAGTTTGATACCCCTGATTTAGAGGATAGGGAATGAAGAGGAGGCAGTGTATCCCCACCAGCTTAACTTGGGCAATAGGTCTGGGCTTGCTAAAATTGAGTCCTGGGAATCACCCTGACTGTATCATTAGCACAAGGTTGGAGAAGCACATCAGATTGTGTCCAAGGCAAAATATATTTGGGATAAGGAAGAAGCAATGCTTTAAAGTTGAGTAAGGGCATCTTAAATCTATCTCTAGTATGGGTTGGGGATCAGATGAAGGTAGCCACATGAGGACATGTTAGGCATGTTTGTGCTGCAGGTAGATACAAGTGAAGAAAAACTCGAATTCAAGATTCATTAGAATACAGGCCTGAAATAGATTGCTCTTTTATTAGCCTAGTGGAGGAGGAAATGCTATGTATGTATTCTTCACAGATCTTTTGGGAATTACTGTCTTGGCAGATTTCAGTGTTGGAACGAAAAAGTGGAAAGTTCAGTTCTCAGAGAGATAAATCATGACGCTTATTTTGCAATGGGAATAATTTTCTTCCGAGAGACATAGGACAGGACCTGAACTTAGGAGAGCTTATATTTATTTATCATTAATGTGCCAAGTGCTTGACATATTTATCTAATTTAGCATTAAAGCAACCCTATGAGTTGGATGTTGTATTTCCATTTTACAGGTGGGAAATCAAGGCTGAAAAATAATTGCTTCCCTCAGCACTAAGTTAGAATTCTAACTTAATTCTTCAAAGGTTATCAGTCTAGTTATTCTGTATTCCTTCCGCCATCAGTATTCTGGTATGGTAACGTACTATGGGATTTTCTGAAGATGCAGTGCTAGCCCTGATAAAGCCTAAGACAGTGATTGATTCATTTGCCAGCTTATCAAAAGCCAAAACAAAAGCATCTCTTCCCAAACAGATCCATCCAAATGACCTGTGGTTACGTTTGTCTTCCCTATTTGCTTATCAAAGAGAGACTAGTGGTTAAAATGACATTGGCAATGATCAGCTGATGCTCATATATTAATTTGAATTAAGAAGTGAATCTTTGGCAATTGCTTCTGCCTTGGATTTTTCAGTAGTAAAAAAAAAAACAATCTTGGCATAGAATTTTCTGTCTCTGCTGGTGATCTCTATCCTACCATAGACATGATGCTGTCCTTATTTATAATTTACAGGGCACATCAAGGAAATAAATTTCCATGCCGTGGTTTCTCCTCTCACAAAATATTACCAGCCAGTAAAAAAAAAAATCAATTAATCTTGACCATGGACTGGGATGGAAAAGGAGATGAGTTTTCATTTAGCTGGTAGATTTTTTTTACTGGTTTAATATTACTGTATTGCAGAAGAGCACTGTTCCAGAATCAATTGAGAGTCAAAGTCTTTTGTAACATTGTAAACCAATCAGCAATGTACCCACAAGGAGCAGGGAGAGTTTTGCTGTGAAGCAGTAGAAAGAGTTGTCTCTTTCTGATTTTACCATTTTTATGTGACTCTCCTACTCCCACTTGCTCAAAGATTCAGAATTTATCTTAGTCGAATACTCAATTAGTCTGCTCCTACTAGTAGTTGTCTACTGTTTGCCTAGGGCTGCTCATGGTAGATGTCTTAGACCAGGGGTGTCAAACTGGCAGTCCATGGTCCGGATGCGTCACGCACAGGCCACGCCCACCCCGGCTGCAAAAAGGCAAAAAAAGTCACAATACGTCGTATGACGCAATCGAGTTTGACACCCATGTCTTAGAGTCTACTTGGTTCTCTCATCTGCTCAGACCTCCCCCATCCCCAAGAAAAGGCTGCAGATTGCAACAACCATTGTGGGTGAGTGCATGTTATCCCCAGAAGAGTAGAACAAGGTTCTCAGTTGCCTCTTCAGCTTTGTAGTGAATTGGAAAGTATCTAAGCTTTCATGATAGATGTTTGAAATTGATCTAAGTTCACAAAGTTATAATTGATTACATGCTCCCAATGAGTATGCCTTTATTGATCTCTATTTCCTTGTTACCATGTTTCCCCGAAAATAAGACCGGGTCTTTTTTTTTTTTTTTTTGGCCTCCAAAAGAGGCACTAGTTCTTACTTTCGGGGAATATCTTTTATACTCACCTCTGGCACTGACAGCCCCGCCCAGCTGGTCCACTTCTTCTGGGCGAAGGAAGAGCTTCATTCTGCAGCTGCATTCTGGCCTGCATTTCGCACTCAGGCCTTTCTGGAAGGCCACTGCAGCTGAGTACTGAGCTATGGATTCAATCCGTAGCTCGGTTCTCAGCTCTATAGGTCTTGCAGAACCAAGCTATGGATTGAATCCATAGCTCGGTTCTTGGCTGCAGTGGCCTTCTGGAAAGGCCTGTGACTGAGAAATGCAGGCCTGGCTGCAGAAGAAGTGGGGCCAGCGAGGAGAGACCTGGCTGCAAGGTAAGTGGGTGCGGGACGCATAGGGCAGCTCCACCCCCATCCTAGCTTGATTTTGGGGTGTGTGCCTCACCCCCAAACTAGGGCTTATTTTGAGGGGAGGACTTATATTAGGCTCATCCCCCAAAATCAAACTAGAGCTTATTTTTGGGGTAGGCTTTACTTTCGGGAAAACACGGTACTTTCCCAACTGAAGTTTTAAGATATTTCTTCCAACACGTTTTGAAACAATGTTATTGTACTTGGAAGTTGACCATTTACACCTTTGGAAGGAGATGGCATGAACCTCTTAGAGAAGTAATGTCCATTCATTGGTCATGATTTTATATCTTCAGGGTCTCAGGATAAATTACTTCAGGATTTTTCATTGACAGAGCCAGTAGTAAGTACACATGATAACAATTCCTATGTTTCTATAGAAAGAGCATCCTTTTGGAAGAACTAATTGCCTTCAATATCATTATACTATTCTTACAGATAACAATATGCCTTTAATGTATTGCCTTCATCACATTGTGCACATATATATTGTAGGTATTAGAGCAGGAATATTTTATGGAGCTCACTACTTCTCAGCCAACCTACCTCAGCAATTTGCTGCTGAGAAAAATTCCTGTGCAATCTTCTTGAACTCCCAGAGAAAAGGTGAAATAAAAAGATAGCAATAAACCAGGAAGTCAAGGCCTTTCATGTATATAACTCCTGAATTATTGTAATAATCTTTTGTACAATTTAGACAATACTGCACATGGACAAATAAAATGGTATGCTGCTATCCTTACAATAGCAGTTTATGAAAGGGTATATTTTGAATTAAGATACACAGTGTATAGCTTAGTATATTCCAATTTAAAATGCATGTCACTGTCAGCCACTACATAGTAACCACTGGCCCTCAAAATTCAATTTTTAAAAATACATTTGTAAATTAAACTACCTGAAATCCTATGAGAGAATACATTTTTAGAAGAGTTATGTATATCTGACCAACATTTTCCCTCTCTATATATACCACTTTTAAACAGCAGAATGGTACCTGTCTAAAGAAATAACTAATAGGGTGTAAGGGAATACGGCTGTACCCTTCGCTGACAAATACTTATTGTCATGTTATATGTATACAAACAACCCCCACCTGTCTCTAAATTCACCAATGATCAGCAGGAGCTAAAAACACTGTGCTCTAATTAGTGTATTTATTTTGGGTGTCTTTGTAAAGTCAACACTAAGCAACAAGGTGTCTAATGGTATGTAGGTCCCAAAAGAAATGGCAGCTTTCTCTGCCTGGGATTAGAGCAAAAAAATCTGTTTGCAAAAGCTGTTAAAAATTCACATGTGTTTCTAATATGTATAGACTTTAAGCAATGCAGAGTTGGGTGGAAGAAATCTGATCACCAGCCTAGTCTCTGGGCTCCTCTTTTCCCATGCTTTTATTCCCTTTTCCTTGCTGTGCATATTACTGCAAATGCTGATGAATGAAACACAGGACTCTAAGGGCCCTAAACAAATGTTGGAGAGTTCCCAACAAGCTTTCATTAACCATTGTGATTAGCTTTTGCACTGAAAGAAAAGCTAGAAACATACACGTGCAGAGCATTGATTACCTCTAGGGTTAGGAGATGAGAAAGTCTAGACATGTCTGCCATAAATACAGTAGGCAGTGGTCACTGGTTGTCCACTTACAGGGCTACATTTTCAGTAAAGTAGACCAAAAGAAGCAGAATTGGCCAACATTATTTTGTTTACACCATTAGATTAATATGAAATATAGTGATTTCAGTAGATCTAAATACTATTATTAGATCAGAAGAAGCAGAGTCAGGTACCTTGGAGTCCAAAGATAGGAAATCCTGGATGGACCACTATCCTGTTAAGTTAGCTTCTGATTGTGCAGCATCTGGGTGAACTTGACTGATTTTAGAGTTTGGAAACCCACCAGAAATTTCAGGGCTGTTGGCAAGACTGGGGTTTGGGTCACTGAAAAAAATATTTTGGAAAAAGTCAACAGCAATTCCCTTCCATAATATCATCAAAGAAATGTCATAAAGGTGGCAATCAGAAGTTGAAGTTTACTTAAGGATTTGTGTACTTTACTTGCACTGTAAGTTCTTAGTGATTGAATGATTATTTGCCATCAAGTCAATGTTGACTCTTAGAAACTACATGGATATTTTTTTCTATGATCATCTGTCCCTAACGTTCACTTCAAGTCTTCCAGTAACACACCTATCAACACTAAAACTGAACCCATCTACTTTATTGCTGGTCGCTGTTTTCTTCCCTTTCTTCCCATCTCTTCCAGCATTAAAGTGTTCTCCACTAGATGTCAACTCTACAAATGAGCATGGCTGCAGCCATTATTCCTACTCATTTTCAATTGCCACATAGAATGGAGGGAGGGGGGTTGCCAGGTGCTTCACTAGTCAAAATAATCTTTTGTCCCATGGGAACCAAGGTCATCGACTGCTCCCAAGACTGCAGGCTGGGCATTGGGTAAAATGCCAACCAAGAAGATGTATTGGGGAACATACTTGCTTGCATAACTTTAGGGGAGGGATTTGTTTAACTTTGTATTGGGGAATTGTTACATGTATCTCCAGACTTGGTTTCACTTTTGATGTGCTGATACTTTGTAACTAATAAACATGTTTTCTTTGAGGAATTTCCAAGCCTCCGGAGTTCTGCTTTATTTGTCTCTGTCTGTCGGAACCATGACACTAGGTCTTTGTGTAATGTATATGAAATATAATTTGAGCCTGGTCATTTGTGTCTCGAGTAAGAATCTAGTGTCAATTTATGTAATCATCATTTGTTTGTTTTCTTGACTATCCATGGGACTCCCAGGAGTCTTCTTCAATTCCAGATTTTAAAAGCACCAATACTGGTTTTAACCTGTTTTTTTTTTAATTCCAACTTTTTCTTCCATAGAGTGTCACAGGAAATTGTAGGTATAGACACATCATATCTTCTCCAAGGCCTTCATGTTTGTTCTACCAAGTAGTGTATTTCTTGACTGCTTGTTCCCTTAGTGTTGACAAGTGATCCTCAAACACCGAAGTGTACCACTTCAACATATTAATTGTCAATTGTTAGTTCTTACCGGGAGACCCAAATTAAATACACATTAATTAAATACCAGTTTTTAATATCTAAACATTATGACAATTTTTGTGTGAAATTTATTGATTTTGACCATTAAGAATGCTATCTAGTGGGATCCAGACAGTGTCCCTTTTAAGTGTTGAGGCACTTACCCTACAGAACAGCATCCTGATAAAATCTGGATAATCCCAACCATATAAGCCTTCCAGTAAATCTTGACACTTCCCTCAAATTCTGGGGCCAGGTTGTTATTAGAGCTTGACGCTAAATGATTGGGATATAATTTTTAGGAGCTCAGCCACATTAGTTTTATGATATTATGTGCTTTATACATTTGTGTTATAAGCATATATATATATATATATATATATATATATATATATATATATATATATATATATATATATATATNTGTGTGTGTGTGTGTGTGTATTGTCAAGCAAGAACATATATATTAAAAATAGATGAATGAAAACATTATTTTGATACCTGCAGTAAGGACCATCTACTGTACCATTGTGAATCACCAGTCTCATTACCAAAGCACACATTGTGAACCATTCTCTTAGAAGTAAAAGGATTTCCCTTATGGTTTCATTATTTATGGGTTTTTTAAACTGTTCAAGGTCCATTGTTATGCGATGCATGCTGTTCTTTTTCTTAGCCTTCCTATTGCTGTCTCCATACCGTATTCTCTCCCTGTCATGGATTCAAATAATTGCTCCAGCTTATCTAACATGTATTCCAAATCGGATCTACTCCTGACCTGACTTTTGAAACACAAGAATAGAAATATGCAGTGTTAAAGCGTGACTTAACAAAGTTTTCATGTCATGATTCAATACATGCTTCAGTAATGAACTCCTCCCACTATGCATTAGAAATGTTATTTCTTGAAGTGAGTGAAAAGTCATATTTTGATTTTTACAAGAGATCTAATTGCTATATTACCCATATAAACATATGCTTGTTAGTAACATAATTAATTTTGTATCTTGTTTTTGAAATTGAATTGTTCCTCTTTTTTCATGGTGAAGTCTAGTAAATAAAATTATTTAATTTCAAGCTGTAGATTTGTGAATCAATAATTTACTCACAGTTTTGCTTCAGAGTTCTGTGGTTGTGATTTTTTCATTGTTATCTTAAACATCACATTTAATATATAATATATAATACACACACATAATATATACAGTATACATATATTAGATATGGTAATATTTAATAACTGCCACAGCTTCAGATAAGATGTTGATAATTTGATATCCTCCAGTTATTTCTGGATTCTGTATGTGTGATTGTCTGGGAGTAAAAATTCCAAACTTCTACAAACAAATAAAAATCTGCTTCCCTAGTATCAGTTTTATCAGTTGAGAAAATAAAGACAAGACTTAGATAGATACTTTTATCAAAATCCTTCAGTGACTTTAATTTACTTCAAACATGTCTTTGTTTTGTTCTATTTGCATCCTAAGTACCAACCATGAATAAAAAAAGTCTTTATTCTCATAAATAGAGAAACCTTTATCTAATAGGGTTAATCTTACAACTGAGATATTACTAGTCAAATGTGATTAGAAACCACCAAAATGAAGTGTTAATAATCTTTGGCAGTTGCTTGTTTTGTTTTTTGTTTTTTTTGGGTTTTTTTTTGTTCCTGGTAAAGAATATCTCTCTAAGGCTAGAAAGGAAGGAGTTAGACTGAAGGTTATTTAAAAGAAGAAAAAACTCTGGGATTGTGTGATTTAGATACTGTATTGAAATAATAAATACTTCTAATATCAGAAATAAATGATTTATTTGTTTACTTTGGATATATTAAAATAATAACAATAAT
>NW_015386191.1:252351-290977 GCF_001527695.2 Protobothrops mucrosquamatus | reverse complement strand
GACATTTGAAATATTGTGTTATTTTACTAAAGGCAGTTTACTAAAAACCGAAGGGAAAATTGGGCAAGAGTTATCTAAAACTCTCAACTATAATAAGGTTATATGAAGGTCTATCAATTTAAATAAAATAATAATTGTTTTTAATTTAGCGTTAAGCATATGAAATCCATACAGTAATTGGCTGAAGTATGTTGGGGAAAATTCACATTTTTGTTGGTCTAATTATTCCACTTTGGACTTCTTGACAATCAATATATGTTGGTAAGTCAATTATTAAATAAACCTATCTATAAATTACTTGACATTAAAGAAATTTAACTGGATTTGAAAATATTTGTACAATGGAGCTAGGAATCAATCAGAATAGAACTGGAAGGGACCTTGGAGGTCTTCTACTTCTTGCTCAAGCAGGAGACCCTAGCCTACACCATTTCAGACAAGTGGCTGTCCTACCTCTTCTTAAAAATCTCAAGTGATGAAGCACCCACAACATCTGAATGCAAGCTGTTCCACTGGTTGATTGTCCTCACTGTTAGGAAGTTTCTCCTTAATTCCAGGTTGCTTCTCTCCTTGATTAGTTTTCATCCGTTGTTTCTTGTCCTACCCTCTAGTACTTTGGAAAATAAGTTGACCCCCTCCTCCTTGTGGCACTCTCTCAAATACTGGAATACTGCTATCATGTCCCCCCAGCCCTTCTTTTCTCTAAACTGGCCATTCCCAAATTCTGCAACAGTTCTTCATATGTTTCGTTCTTCATATGTTTCACTTTCTATCCTTGCCCTTGCTATCTTTATCTTTTGAAGCTGCTTATCATGTAACTTCACATCCCATTTTACTTTCCTTTGTTATTTCAACTTAAAAGCGAAATGGAGATTTGACCTCCAGTTCAAGGAAGCTGAATTCATTTGTATGCAATTACACACAGTTATGACTTCACTGAACACAGGAAGCAACTGAATTTGTAGATTAGGCCCATCCATAAACTATCAACAACCAACAGATGAAGACATGAAAGGAAATCTGTTGAAATTGCCTTAAAAAGACAGTCGGCTGACATTCTTTCTAAGAAGCATTCATTTTTTCTTCATTTTTAATTTTTTCTTTTAAATTAAAACTGGCCATAAAAAAATCTCAAAATGATAAAAAGAAGCAGATTGCTGACAAAGGACAGGACTGTCCAGATAAAAGACAGTTAATATGGACATCAGATTTCCAGATACTTTATTTTCTGTGACATATATTTTATTCTAAACTTTTGTAATAAAAGAGGGAAATGTTATGAACTTCAGTGTAATTAAAATAAAAGTTCTATAAGGACTAGGGAGCAGGAAATAAGAGCTTTAAAAATATATTACATTTCATTACACCAATAAAAAAAGGCTACCAGTTCCTCCTTCGTGTCAACATTAGAGCAAATAAAATACCTGCTTCATAATGTCACTTCATGATATGATTCTAGTGCAAAATGGCATCCATCAGTACCTTAACTTACAGGATCCAATCTGGGTCGGTCACTGGGATCAGAGGTTAGTCTTCTGAGCTTTTGGACTTGTCTCTCCTCAAGGAACTTCTCACAACCAGAATGTGTGCTATGCATAGTATTTATGTGGTGCCTGGTTGTGTATAGCTTTTTATTTGTTGATTGGGGTGTTGATGGCTGGCTATTAAGTTATTGGCTGTTACTTCCTTGTGCTGCCAAGTCCTCGGTTCCTAAGTACCTGATAAGCTGATGGTAAATCAGCACTCCTGTTAACTGAGGAGAGGCTCTTTTCCCAGGCTTCAGTCATTTCCCTGGCTGCCTTTGTATCTGTTCTGGTCAACAATCTTAGTAACTGCAAAATTAAATGTATGTCCTTGTAACCTGCACCTAAGCATGGCTGTTACAAATTGTAGTGAGTGTTAGCTAAATTATGTTTGTCTTCAGCACTTATTAATCATCTTTTTTTAAGCAATAATCCTTTGTTTGAAGATTAAGTTACATAGATTTGACAGTATTGATAGACCATGATGATGTGTTTAAGAATACTGTATTAATGTCATGGAATATTTAAAGAGAGATTAGGAATCTCAGGGGTTATTTGATTTTTCCTATACTCTCATCTTTTGTGTTATTAATAATATAGTAAACCAGTGACTTCATATAAAAGTTAAACAGCATATTTTTAAAAGTCAAGGATCTGAAGGTTTCTTCCTCCCCAACAGGGATTGCTTCCAATCACTCATTGAAGAGCAGTTCCTCCACCCTCCGACCCTATCCTATCCTCCAATATTCTGGGCTAAGAGGAATTCTCTCTGTATGGGAGGGCAATGCTCTATATAATCATCTGTAATTTAACAATGATTAAGGAGAATAGACACACTGGTACAAAGGCAGTCCATTGCCTTCCCATTACAAATGGATGACTTGCTAAATTGTGGCCTAGATAAGACCTTTATTTCCTGTGCAGAGTAAGAAACTTAGTGATGTCCCCCCTCCCCCGCGCCCTCCCAATTCTGCTCAGCCATCTTGCCAGCTGTAGTTGAATGAAGAATTGAACTAGTCAGCATCTCAAAGGAGTTCAATCAATCCAACAACATAATGTTGCCAACTCCATGTGGAGCCAAGTTTAAAATAGCAGCACAAATAGCTTTAAAAAAAAAAAAAGTAGCTGAACCTATGGCATTCAGGAACTTTCATAGACAGTTAAATGAATCAGAGTTAATGTCAGTGATGTAAGGAAGTTACTGTATCTCATTATGCCTGTTTTTCTTCTTAAGCGTATTAACATCTCTTGGCAAATATGTAATTGTCCTGGTGAATGCTGTGAAATGAATTCAATCACCCAAAGCACCAATACTACTTTTTTTTTAACCACTCAATTTTTCCCCAGAGGCCTCTCAACATCCAAACTCAACTAGACTTCCCTGTACAGTTTATGAGAGATGACAGGATCACAGCCCAAGGTGATAAAGCTGCAAGCATAAGATACTGGGTTATCCAAGAATTTGAAATGGAAGTTATACTGAAAGCCCTTAACTTCTACATAAAGGCAGACATTGCTTGCTTCTGTTCAATAAATTATAAACAACAAACAAAATCTCAATTAGAAAGTGGCTTCTAGAGAAAGAGTTCATTTAGCCTTCACATTTTTAGCAATAGTACAGAAGTTTTATCCTAGACTTAGGAACAGTGGCATAAATATAGTAATAGCTTGTTTATAAATAAACTGGAAGCCATAGCAACAAAACGAAAATCAAACAAAATATACTACCATATATATTCTAACTCATACAAGACAGCTTAGAAATACTACAAAGCAGAACAAAAAATATTCTATAGCAATCCTTAGCATAACATAAATAGTTTCTGAATACACATGCACACACACCTCATTCATTCTGTTCAGGTTCACTCCCTGGGAGAGGGAGACATTTTTGGGAAAGACATTCATCCAAAATTAGTGGACTAGAGGAATGCTGTGGATATAATTTACTTGGACTTCAGTAAGGTATTTGAAAAGTAGATCACAACCTTCTACTTGATAAGATAGAAAAATGTGGGTTAGACAGCATCACCACCAGATGGATTCGTAGCTGGCTGACCGGCCTTACTTAGCGTGTGGTCCTCAATGGAACTGCATCTATATGGAGGAAAGTGTGTAGTGGGCTGCCCCAGGGCTCTGTTCTAGGCCCAGTGCTCTTCAACATCTTCATCAACAATTTGGACAAGGGGATAGATGGGGAATTCATCAAATTTGCAGACGACACCAAGCTGGCAGGAATAGCCAACACTCCAGAAGATAGGCTTAAGATACAGGAGGATCTGGACAGACTTGAACACTGGGAGCTTTCTAACAAAATGAAATTCAATGGTGAAAAAAGTAAGATTCTACATTTAGTCAAGAAAAACCAAATGTACAGGTATAGTATAGGTGGTACCTTGCTCAATAGTAGCAACTGTGAGAGGGATCTTGGAGTCCTAGTGGACAATCACTTAAATATGAGCCAGCAGTGTGCTGCAGCTGCTAAAAAAGCCAACACAGTGCTAGGCTGCATTAACAGAGGGATAGAATCAAGATCACGTGAAGTATTAATACCACTTTACAATGCCTTGATAAGGCCACACTTGGAATTCTGCATCCAGTTTTGGTCACCACGATGTAAAAAAGATGTTGAGACTCTAGAAAGAGTACAGAGAAGAGCAACAAAGATGATTAGGGGACTGGAGGCTAAAACATGTAAGTAACGGTTGCTGGAATTGGGTATGTCTAGTTTAATGAAGAGAAGGATTAGGGGGGAACATGATGGCAGTGTTCCAATATCTCAGGGGCTGCCACAAAGAAGAGGGAGTCAAGCTATTCTCCAAAGCACCTGAAGGCAGGTCAAGAAGCAACGGATGGAAACTAATCAAGGAGAGAAGCAATCTAGAACTAAGGAGAAACTTCCTGACAGAACAATTAACCAGTGGAACAACCTGCCTCCAGAAGCGGTGAATGCTCCAACACTGGAAGTTTTTAAGAAGAGACTGGACAGCCATTTGTTTGAAATGGTATAGGGTTTCCTGCCTGAGCAGGGGGTTGGACTAGATGACCCCCAAGATCCTTTCCAACATCATCATCATCATCATTATCTGGACAGCTCCTGCAGTCATTGATACGACAATATTCATGACCTTCATGGCTTTTCCCAAGCAACAACTAGCTCAGTACATATGGGTGGGGAAGAATTAGACCTTAATTTTTCTTCAGAGATGTCTCTATATCATCTGGATATAGAGAATGTTAGATTGCATTCTTTATTGTGGTCAGATGTGAAGATAAAAATTAATTGAATAAAAGTTTACAAGATCCTACATGTTTGAGCACAAATTATCCTTCATTGGTAAAATTTAGAATAAGGACCAAACAGTCTCTGTGCTGGTATTCTCAAAACAAGGAAAATGTAAACGGAACATGACATTCATTTAGTACATTCAGTTTCTCAGAGTTTGGTTATCAGATATAGTCTTGTGATGACAATTTACCAGAGGGTGCACCTAGAACCTTGTGTTTAGAATGCTGTAAGAAATAAATTGAAAGAAATAAATTGAAATTCTTCTTGCTTATCTGTCTTACAACCTAGTACACAGGCTGATAGGATTCTTATGTTACAGTTCAAGAACACCAACTTACTCAAAAATAAATGTGTGGCAATAGTGAGACTTAACCTTAGGTCTATCCAAGTGCAGGACAAATCTTTAGGAACCAGGAGCACCTCTGTCTTGTGGCCAGGTCCACTTCTGATGTGGGCAAATAATGAAATATTTATTTTTCTTCTGTATACGTTAGGTAGATCACCCTAGCAACACAGAGAAGATTTCATGATTGATATGTGTTTGATTGCAACTGAAGATGTAAAAAAAAAGTATGAAATTTCTCATGACATGTGGAGTGAGAATGGTACTGAGAAGCACCTTGGCCTCTGACAAAAATACACACACACACACACACACACACACGTGTGTGTGTGTTTTTCAAAATTTGGATTGCTAACAAAGAATTAAGGGAGAACTGGAATAGCCATTTCAAACTTTTTAGTTCTTTTCAACCAGACATACCCTTCTGAAATTCGAACCTGGGCTGTCTGTATGTTAGGCAGATGTATTAACCTCTAGGTCACAGGCTCTTTCTCACTTTGTCAAGTGAGAATATATGTATATAAACAGAGATGTGTTCTTGAGGTGGCTAAGGATATAAGGAACAAGGTACTGTATGTTGGTGCCAGACTGCAGCACAATTGGAAGGAAACTCTGAGAGCACTAGATGAGGTAAATCAATTTTCTGGTGGTGATGAAAGTGGGCAGAAGTAAAAGACTAGTGTGTCCAATTAAAGAGTTAACTATGCTGCAGTCACCACCTGCCCTCTATGTCCCTAAGGTGAGAAGAGTACACAAATAAGCTTGTTCTAATTATCCCTCTGGCAACCACACACACCAGCCAAGAGAAAAAAGTGCCTGTCACCTGTGGCCTTGTCCAGATTCGATTCCACATGGGAAAGAGGGAGGGAGCAGCACAAAAGTGTGTGCATGCACCATTTGTTGGGCTGTTGTGAAACATTTATTTTTGCCGTCTTGCATCTACAAGCCCTATTCTGTTCTAGGACGTAGAGAAATAGATGAATGAAAAAGTTAGTTACAGTGATAGTTACAATCTTAAACTACTCCTTAGATTGCATGACTGTTTTTTTTTTCCTTTGCATGGCCTGCTGCTGGATTGCATTGTGTAGAATTTGATTGATTTGATCTGATATTCAGCCTGTCCCAAGGTTTTACGTGGCATTTTTTAGAAATTCAAGAGACCTACTAACCTAGCTTCAGACTGAGTGTGAAAATAGCATCTAAACCTCTTCTCTGCTTTATCTCATTTTTTGTCTGCTCTTTGTCTCATTTTTTTTACAGGAATAGAATTATCCTCAATGCTAGAATTAGCTATAGAAACTGCAAGGATAGTTTATACTTTTCATTATACATTACTGTATATTTTAATGATATAAATTATTTTATTCATGGTAATAAGATTTGGCATCTATATGTGTATGTTCCAGATTTTTTTACTATAAGGTTGACCATCTTGCTAGCATAGGAGAAGATGATAGCCTTTTATCAGAAATAGAAATTAGAACATAGTCAATGCATTCCTGTCCAGAGTAAGTTCAGTGCTGAGGTGGGGGTGGGTGGGGAGAGAAAGGAAGCAACCCTACTTCACTAGGGCTGGTTTATCACATTTTGAAATAAATTAATGCTTGTTACAGGTAGTCCTTGCTTACCAACTGTCTTGTTTAGGGATTGTTGGAAGTTATGACATGTAAAAAAATAGCCCTTTTCACCAATTCTTACATTTATGAACATCGCAGCATCCTGCAGTCGCACAATCACTATTTGTGTGCTTCACCCCTGGCTTGCAGCATGCAGAATTAATTGAGAAGGTGGGAGTAAAATTGTAAGTCATAGTCATGTAATGTTTTGCTGACGGGAAAATGAGGTCATAAGTCCATTCTGGTCATGTGATTTTCCGCTTAGCAATCACAGTCCTTAGCAATGGAATTCTTAGTCCCAATTGTGGTTGCTAAATACATCTTATATACTGCTCCCCCACCACAATAAGATCATTAAGTACACTCTAAAGTTACTTAACAATTTGCGGCAATTCCCATTAATAGAAATAGTATTAATATACTACGTTTGTTTTATCATTTCCTTCTCAGAGCTTGGTGGATAATGTCTGCTAAAATCCCTGCTACATCTTGTGTCTAGTTTGTGCAAAACAAATGATACTTTCTGGCCATTATTTTAAATAAGATAAAAACAATAAATTTCCTTGAAAATATCACTGTCTGTATACTAACTTTCTACATATGTAATGGAGCTATAGTTGTACTTCCATACTATTTCAGAGCATAGAAAGTTTAGAAGAGGTTTTTTTTATATGTAACAATGGGCATGGTAATGAAATGAGTGCTTTGCCATTGCCTCCTTCCTAGGGCTGAGAGAAAATGATTGGCCCAAAATCAACCAGGTGCTTTGTGCACAAATTGGGACTAGAACTCATAATCTCCCAATTTCTAATCTGATGCCTTAACCACTACACCAAACTAGCTCTCAATGAGACTTCTACTGAATTTCTTTAAATAGTTGTAACAAAAAGCTCTTCTTCAAAAATGTAAAAATAGTATCCTTCTTTTCTAATATTGGAGATCCATGAATGTGCCCACTATTACTGCATTGACAGATCAGAAATTTTATCTATGACTTCAGAAACAGATGGATAGTGACACTGCAAATACAAGGTGGTATTATTAATCTGTTATTCTAATTCACATTAAAATAATTAGCTTTTAAAAATATTGTGCTTCATATTTCTGCACAAACCTTTTTAATGTTTATTGTGTTCTCATTTGTGTGCTGAAAAAAGATATCCAAGATTAACCTAAGAACAGCAATAAGAACAAACAGATTTGTAACTCCTGCAACCAAATCTTTATATAGCTCAAGGCTTTCATAGATGGCAGCACCATCTAACCTTAGAGGACCCTGAAAAAATTAAAAGGGATATCAGACTGGTTTGTTCTTGGATGGATGACCTACAGGACATATGAGGCTATAAACTACACTGAAAAGTCAAAGACACTATAAAATCCCAAAGCTGTTAGACAGATGCAGAATTAGAGGGAAAAAACTTTGCAGAGGTCAATAACGAAGCAAAGTACATTGATGTGTTCATTAGACAAACCACAGTGAAATGCAACTGAATGGAGAGTTTGGGCAATTACATCTACCTATGGTATGAAAATGCCCCAGTTTCTGCCATTCCATGTCCTCATGATGATACCGTTACCTCATCCCCACCTAATACCTAAGGTAGCGTATTTAAAATTGTCCTTAATTGTCTGGGGTTAAAATAGAGATTTTCTATGTAAAGATGGAACAGGTCATGATAATTTTGCTGTGGGTACAATTTTACTAACCATTTGGATAGTGTTGAAGCCAAGTGATCTCCAGGTGGTAGGATTAGTTCAATACCTATAAGTCACTGTAGGCTATGACACATACACTCTTCCCTCTGGTTCCTGGGCACTACCACTCAGACATTCAGACATTAGCAGGGGAATCCAGATCTTTCAAATTAGTGCATATGCATTTGGGCTCCAAACTGACCTAGATTAATTGTATAGCAATTGATTAGTGATGGTGATCATGGAGGGTATAAAGTAAAGTGAAATGAAAAGAGAGATCATGTTATCTTTGCCATTTCGTGGCACAACCAGACTACCACACATGCTCATTACATTTCAACATAGGCTTACTGCTCATGTGTGAAAATAATTTAACAGATAATAAATGTAGGGCTGGGGATTGTGTGATGAATTTGGAAATTGTGTTCTCATTTTTTTTTTTTAATAAAATTTTTATTATTTTCATCATAAAAAACATCACAAATATTCCACAATGCTATATTAGAAAAACCCCCATCCCCCTCCCACCCATCCCCCGGACTTCCCAAACCAGATCCCAAGATAATATTCAAATATAAGTAAACAAATATTAATATCTCTAACTCCACAAGGTATATTAATTCTACATGAGTAGGTGAAATATATAAAAAAAAAGAAAAACCAGTTTACTAAAAACCTAAGTTATATTCCACCACTCTGTGCTTCTTTTGAATATAAACAATCCATCTTCTCCATATTGATAAAAATTGTTCATTTGAGTAATTCTTCAAATAAGCTGAAATCTTTGCCATTTCAGCAAGGTACGAAACTTTCAATCTCCAATCTTCCATTGTAGGTAAAATTTTNGTGATACCTAGGAGAAACAACTGAGGCAAAAAAGTGATTCTTCTTTTAAAGATTTGTTGTAGGTTCCACCACAATTTTATCCAAAAGGCCTTAATAACCTTGCAAGTCCACCACATATGAAAAAAAGTTGCATCTTGTTGTCCACACCTCCAACACTTGGATTCATAATTCTCATAAATGCGAGACATAGTTGCAGGGTTCATGTGCCATCTATAAAACATTTTATAAAAGTTCTCACGTAAATTTTGAGCTTGCGTAAACTTCACATTTCTCACCCATATCAACTCCCAGGTATCCATAGATATTGTTTCACCTATATTTTGTGCCCATTTGATCATACAATCTTTAACTAACTCAGTTTCTGAATCCAATTCTAATAGGACATTATATATCCTTCTAATGTGTCCTTTAGCACCGTCCCTTACTTGTTTCAGAAAATTCCCATCTTCCATAGAAAAAATAATCTTTTTATCAATTCGCCATCTCTCTTGAATTTGTCTATACACAAGCCAAGAAAAGTCTGGATTTTTCTGTTTCAAAACTTCTATTGGTTTCAGGCACCAATTACCACTACCACCCTGGTATAACAAGTCTTTATAAGAAGGCGCCTCCATCACCACGTATCTAGGTATAGTCAAAAAAATATGTGATGGTATCACCCAAATTGGAAGTTTAACATCAAACTTGAAAAAGTACTTTTGCCAGACTCTTAACAACGCAGCCCTTATTATATGATTTCTAAAAGTTTTATCAATCTTTTTCTGCATAAAAAGATAAGCATGCCACCCAAAGTACAGGTCCCATCCTTCAACGTTCAATATCCTTTTGTTAGACAAGTTAATCCAATCCGTCATCCATGTTAATGCACAAGAATCATAATAAAGTGTCAGATTTGGTGCTTTAAGTCCTCCACGTTCTCTGCTATCTTGGATAATCTTGAATTTAACTCTCGCTTTCTTGCCTTCCCAAATGAAACGATTCAAATCTCTTTGCCATTCTTTCAAGTTAAGTTCATTTTTTAAAATAGGTAACATCTGAAATAAAAAAAGAAACTTAGGTAAAATGTTCATTTTAATGGCCGCAATATGCCCCAGCAAGGAAAACTGCAGCTTTTTCCACATCAATAGATCCTTTTGTACTGATTTCCACAATCTTTCATAGTTATTCTGATACAATTTCATGTTAGAGGAAGACAAAAAAATTCCCAAGTATTTAACTTTGTTAACCACTTCAAATCCCAAATTCTTTAATTCGAATTTCTTTCCTAATTTATCAGCAAATTCCTTGACTTGTGATGCATCCTTTGCGATGAAGCAAAGATCATCCACAAATGATAACAGTAAACAATTCCCTCCTTGTAACTGTCCAGTATATATACAATTATCAGCTTTGCAACTCTTAAATCCAAGATCCTTTAAAGCAGTATCTAAACAGATATTCCAGTTTCTGGCTGACTGCTTCAGTCCATAAATAGCCTTGTTTAATTTATACACCATGTTAGGCTTTGCAATTTCATATACTGGTGCTTGGATCATATAAATTTCTTCCTCTAACTCAGCATTGAGGAATGCAGTTGTGATATCAAAGTGCCAGATTTTATGCTTATATGCCGCTGCCAATGCCAGTGCTAATCTTATACTCTCACCTTTCACAGTTGGTGCAAATACTTCATCGTAGTGCACATTTTTTAATTGTGAAAAACCTTGTGCCACTAACCTGGCCTTATACTGTACATCATTATTTGGCAATACCTTTTTCTTATATACCCACTTACAACCTACAGCTTTGGTTCCCTGTGGCAAAGTTACTGATTTAAATACTTCATGGTCTCCCATGGATTTCATCTCTTTATCCATGGCCTCCTTCCATCTTTCTTGTTCAGCTTTTGGTAATGCCAACACCTCTTTATAACTTCTTGGCTCATACCACACGTTGCAAACCTTTACCTTGCTGGCAGAATACCTGTCAGGCGGAATTCCTTTGTTACATCGCTCTGACCTACGTGGTAATAACTGCTCCTGTGTCTCAAGTCTTTCTGGCTTCATGTCTTGTTCAGCCTCTCCTCCCTGAACATTGACATCTTCAATAATCATTTTTCCATCATTAGATGAGTTATTGTCACTAAATAGATCACCGTCATTAAGTGAGACATACCCAGAATTTGCATTAATTCTGTCCCAATTTTGTTCTGCAAAATTAGCAGACCTTGAAATTACAATTCTTTTACTTCCATCGCTAAAGTGATATCCTTTTGACCCTGGCTCATAGCCCACAAACCTGAGCTTTCTTGCCTTTTGCTGTCCCTTTCTTCTGATTGCTTTCGGAATATGTACCCATGCAGTACTTCCAAAAATTCTCAAATGTGCCAGTGATGGCTTTCTCCCATATAGAATGGCATATGGAGTATTATTAATGGAGGAACTCCACAGCCTGTTAACTATNTCTCACCTACATCGTCCACATGGGACGACTCGGGAACTCAACTCCTACCCCGGGCAGCTCACCTATCCCCTTATGCCCAGGGGAAAGGTATCAAGCCGTTTGACAGATGGTACTAGCTGTCAAAACGGCTTTTACGCTGAAACAGGCGGGAGGCAGCAACAGCTGCGTCCGACGAAGTCGCCTGCCACCGGAAGTCCCCGGAAATTGTGTTCTCATTAACTCAAACAATTTTCTTTGTTACCTGTTGATAGGCTAGTTTTAGACTAGGGTTCAACCATTCTTCTAAAGAGTGGTATACTACATGTTTGAAGGTAACAGCTGGCAAATGCTGGAGGGCTATGTGGTGAAGCAGGATCTTCCCTGCACAACACTTTCCTTAGTGCCCCTCATCCCGTGTTCAGGCTACTTTCAAATCAAGATTTACCACTCTGTCTTGTCCTTCTACCTGACCCAACATTGACAGATGATCTCAGGTTGGGAGAGGTGGTAAGAGAAGGGGCAAGTTGGCTTATGGCTTCTTTTGCTGCTACTCCTAGTCCTGATCATCTGGAGTGACTTTTGAAAGATGGTTAAACTTGTGATCTATCCAGTAATCAACTCACCTGCTCCTCAGTCCAGTAAAGCACCCAGATTGATGAATGTATTTCTACTGGCTGGTGATGTTTTATAGGTAGGTGGCTGGTGCAACCACATTCCTTAATTTGCCCTCAATTAATAAAGACAGTGATGTATGCAGACAGTGTACCTGTGGTAGGATATAGAGCAGCAACAAATTTACTACCAGTTTAATTTTCTGCTAGCCCAAGGACTGGTAGGTAGCACCAACTGAACTGTGGGAAAGAGTCCATAATATTATTCCATCTTAGGAATGGGAGAAGGATAATAGTTTGCCATTCTAAAAATACAGACAGATCCAGTGATGCTACTGCTCTATACAGCAGTAAATGATTGTTCAACAAATAGTTTTTAAAATAAATTGTGCAGGACTTTCTGCTTATGTATAGTATCCCTGGTAATGATTGTGCAGCACTATGACATCCCATTGGCATATCATCCATTTTGCAAAGGTCACTAATAGGGAGCTCTGTGCCAACCCCAGGATGCCTTCTGGAAGTGTATGCAGAATAACAAGATTAGTCATTTCTTCATATGTTGTTGCCTGTGGTGATGACAGTATGAATTCATATACTTAAAGTTAATTGCTATTTTAAATTATTTGCAAAGCATGCGTGACAATATAAACATTGGTGCAGGAATTTGTATCCACAACTCTATGAGAGTCACCAGAGGTACAGGCACTGACTTATTCTTAAACTGTAATGGAAGAAGGTCCATCTGCAGACCTCTTTCTGAGGTGTGTTGTATATATGGAATTTAAACCCTAGATTAGGCTATCAATCTATTTGTTCTCCTTTTGGAGCTAGGAAATCTCCAACATTTTGAGTTTCTTAGTAGGCTAGGAATGCAAGGGAACTCTGCCTGCTTCATTTATTTTCTCATAGGTAGGATTAGTTAAACAAAGAGTAAACATTTCCAACAGTCTACACACATAGTAGGACAAATTCACACACAGGTTCAAAGTAATCCATATCAACCTACCAGTTAAATTATAAAGATATTTTTTTTGGGGGGGGGGGAGGAGAAAATATAAACAGGATAGAAGAGAAAAGAGGTTAAGCACACAGTTCCAACAATAAACAAAACTGTATACTCCAAAATGTAGCTTAGAGATATATCATTTCTGTTATTTTTAAAAGAATTATACTGTATTTATCAAAAATAGATGGGGCCACAATCTCACCAAGTTGGTGTAGGCTTGATTTGCAGGGAGTTTGTTTATTTATCTAATTTATATAGAGTTGGTGTTAAAAATCTATTGTATCAATATATGGGAGAGTATTAAGTGTTAATTATACTGTCAATTTTGTAAATTTGCAAAAGGATGCTTAGAGTAACATTAGAAAATAAGAAAAAATATGAAGAAAACTAGCTCTGCAATGAAAAGAACTGTAGGAAGCATGAGGTATGTTGTGAAGGTCCATGGTGGGGTACAATAGGGAGATTGTGTGGGTTTAATGGGTCATGTGAATTCGTGCATTTGCATATGCATGCAAGTGTGCAGTAGTTTGGAAAAGTAATCCTAAATATAGGAAAGAAGAGTCAGAGCCTTGATTGTGGGACACTACATTCAGTTTTTTCAAGATCAGCCAAGATCAGTTAGATGCCAAGGATAGTTAAAATAACCCATCACCTCTCTTAGTCTGTTTAAGTGGGATTATGACGGAGCAAACATGCCTTTTGGATGATACTGAATCATGCATTTCCCTGGAGATATCATAGGTGCAATTATTAATTCTCCCTCCAGGACTAGATTCCAACATGGAATGTTTTGTGGCAAAATAGAATTCCGATATTTCCTACACCAACTTGGAGAGATAAAAATCCCCCATATTCCCCAGCCAAAATGGGAAATGGGAGAATTCTCCAAAATACTAATGTGAATTTGGGGGAGGGGGAACCTAACAATAAAAATCTCCTTTCACACCAGAGCACATCAGCCCTGGTGATAGATTAGCTAGTTGCCCCCAGAGAAAGAGCTGCATTTTGATTATGCAAAATTAAATGAAGTAGACAAGGGATAGATGGTCTGAAAATATAAATAACTATGTGGGGAGTGAGAAGGTTTATGGTGTGAGAAGAGAGGATTGATTGACCATTTCCCTATGCTATTTTCCTGATAAACATGCAATTCATCTCCAGCTGGTATTTGTTCTTCCAAGCCAAGCATGCAGGTCTTCAAATGAGAATTGTGTGTTTTCATTTTATCTTTGGGGATGGTTTTATGTCATGCAGTTATTAATAGTATTATAATCATTTTATAAAACTGATGGGCATGGTTCCCATTTAACAAAAATAAGCTTAAACCTCTAAAAATGACCTTTGCAAAATCAGCCTTGATATTGAATCTGAATGTAAGTGTCCCATAGTTAAGGCTAGCAAACTTCTTTGCTAATCTATATAATTTCCCAATTATAGTGATCTGGAACAAAAACAAGCTTGGAGAAACTATGCACTTTTAAAATCTGTCCCTGTTTATTTGTGTGATTTTAAGGACAGAATGGCTGTGTACTTTAATTATATCATTTTATCATGGCATGAAGCAAATTAGAGCCAGGCCTCTTGAACTCTCAAGAGCAATCTCTTGGCCCACTACTCACCCCAAGCAGCCACAAACTGACATCGCTCCATCTGTTCTGCAGTCATAATTATCTGGTGTTGAATTCAGGAGCTACTTTCTTTTAGCGTAAAATCTCAAATGGCAGGAAAATATAATTAGCATACCTGGATCTGGAATCTGTTCCCCTGGGCTAGGATACAGCATTTGGCTGGTGTAGTAATTCCTCTGGTTGGTATATTTTCAAAATGTTTGTTTGATTGTTCTCTTATCGTCTTTGCTCATGGGCTCCTTGAACAACAAGAAATGTTGAAACTGGAAATTTCGTAGGACAATAAAAGAATTTGGTTTTTTTAAAGGTGTTCATCAAGACAGAAGTGAGATTTATTACACAAATATAGTTGAGTATATTACAAATGTTTGAAATTGTATGTTGGATCATGTTTTTATTTATTTTCCATAATGACTACTAGCTTAGCAATAAATGTTGCTGAGTAAGTTTGAATGCTCAGTGAAGCATTCCTAAACATAGAGAGATGGAAATTTAGGTCTAATCTTCACAGGAGAGAACCTTCCCAATTTTGTTTTTCAGTTTTGATGCTACAGGGCCAATGCTCATGAGAGTCTACCCTGGAAGGCAGCAAGTTGAGGGAAATTGGACAAAACCTTCTTTTCTTATCTTTCAATTATAACTTTTATAATTCAAATTAATTTTGTCTAGAATCACATAATATGTTGCTTTATGGGACCACATTTGTCTATGTGATCACTAACAGAAAGCATGCCTTTTTTATTTGCCTTGTTTTTTACAGGTAGTTCTTGATTATGACCACAATTCTGACTGGAATTTCAGTTATAAGTTGTTCTAGTCATAAGTCAAGTTGTACCCAATTTTACGATCATTGTAATGCAGTCATTAAGCAAATCACTGTGGTTATTGACTGTGGTCATTAAGCAAATCCATAGCTGTTAAGCGCATTTGCTGTCATAAATGCAAATCCGTTTTTCCAAATGGGCATGTCTTTTACTGGAATTGGCAGGAGAGAAAAAAAGTTGCTTTGATCATGTAACTGTAGGACACTGCAACCAGTCGGAAATGTGCAAGGACTAGTTGTAAGTGTGAGGACCAAAGTTTTTTCCAGCACCATTGTAACTTTGAATGATCACTAAATGAATGTCATAAAGAGGTCATAAGTTGATTATTACCTTGTATTTTAAAATTTTATGCAAAAAGTTAGCTTTGCTGGATAAAAGAGAATTGATGAGTATTTCTGGATGGAAGTTACCAGCAACTACCCATCATTTGACTACAATACTACAGCAGACTTGCCTTGGTTGATTGATTATGTGCTATCTGGTCAGTGTCAACTCTTAGTGACCACATGGATAAACCTTATCCAGGATGATCGGTTCCCAGCCTGGCTTTTCAGCTCTTTTCATGATGCCCTCATCACTACTGTGATTGAATCCATCCACCTTGTTACTGGTGTCTTCCTCTTTCCTTACACCTTTCCCAGCATTATAGACTTCTCAAGAGAGATACATCTTCACTTAATATATCCAAAGTATATATATCATTTGAACCTAGTCATTTGTGCCTTGAATGAGAACTCTGCATTGATTTATTCTATGGTCCACTTGTTTGTTTCCTTGGCTGTGCATTCTATTCTCAGGGTGTGTTTTCCAATGCTGAAGTTCAAAAGCTCTAATATTCTTTCTATTCTGCTTCTTCAAAGTCCAACATTCGCATCTGTAGAGTGTCACTGGGAATACCATTGCCTGCAGGGTCCTCATCTTTGAAAGTAAAGCTATAGCATAACATCTGAATATCTTTTCCAAGCCTTCTGTTGCTACCTAGAAAGTAATAATCTGCTGTGTATTTCTTGAACAGGTTTATCTTACTGACTCTTAAAGGTAAAACCTGACTCTTTATGAGTACATAATGATAATCTATGCCAAGTCCTAGCCCATTACATACATTTATCAGGTAGCATATTGCCTGTATTGTGAGGGAGTTTGGGAACAGAAACAATGCAAGGGATTTCTGCAAAGTTGGAGCTGTCTAAGCATCTTCTTTGTGGGAGCATAATAGAGAACAATTGTATTTCGTTTTATTATTTTACCATTTATTGTTGAATCTTAGTGATTTGGCAATAGATCCTATTTGGCACAGATCCTATAACACATATTTTTCTGTTTGCATGGGCTAAAAATTTTGCGCTAAAGCTGCTATTACCTACAAAAAGTCAGTTTCTCAGCTAGTAGCAAGTTAATGAGTATTGTCAGGTTATTGGTGAGATCTCCATTACTTCTTCCAAAATGCACATCCTTCTCACTGCGTCCTCCCTTTTCTCTGCCCAGAGGAAGGCTGCTCTCATTGCCCAGAAATGCTTCTGATATCTCTTGACATTTTGAAAAGTAGAGAAGGAAGTGTCCTTGAGTTTTAATCTCCTCCATGTTACAACAATTATAAAATTGTCCTTCATCTAGGTTCCATTGAGTCAGGCCTGCTGCACCTGTACTCTCTTCATTTCCGTATCCCCATCGGTCATCCCTAAGGGTTTCATTGATAGGACCATTATTCAGTGCATCCAGTGGTCAAAAAGTAATGAAGATGGAGTGAAGTTTCTGTCTTTCAATCATTCTTACTTCAAGAGTCCTTTTTAAAAAAAAAACAAAACCAATTTCCAATAAACATGCTGCTGTTTCATAGGCATTTAGATTCAGCATAGAATCCAGAATATTAAGGGCATATCTGCACTGCACTCTTAAGCATTTCCTATCCTGAGCTTATGCTGATTTGATTAAAAGGGCTTTAAGTAAATCTTACTTGGACTGCGACACTTTGGCAACAGGTTGGAAGATAATCAATTTTCACAGCATCTTCTCATTGCCAATTTCTCTGCAGCTGTGCCCACCCATTTTTGTTCCAGAAATTGCTGAATTCCTGAGTGTAGGTCTCATAGGACATACATACCTTTATATGTTTATGTGCATGCATATGTGTATGTATACAAAACATTAAATCAAATTTATATATACAAAATGAAAGCATAAAAATGCATGGACATGCAGGCACAACAGCTAATTTTAAATAAAATTCCTTTCATGCTGTCCTGTTGATCTTTCAGATTTTGTATAGTTATATCCCCCCCCACCCAAAAGTAAGAATGCTGTAATAGCACAAGTCCACTAAGGTACTGTTTCATTATTTCTCCATTAACTTGAGTCAGGAGGGTTTGAGAGCTGAGGGAGAAACTCTTTTTTCCTTTTGACTCAAAGACAATGAAACAGTGCACTGCTGGATCCAGGGGAAAATAGCTAATTCAAGGAAAAAACATAGGAAAATAAAAAAAAATATTCTGTTGGGTTTTAATGTCAACAACTTTGCCTTTACAAGGCAAGTGTTGTACAGTAACTATTACTCTATTATAGTATTCCTGATAAAAACAGTAGACATTGCAAACCATGCAGTCCTGCCTGTCTAGTAGCCGGTGATCTGCTGGATTAGCCTGCAATGAAATAAGGTACCAAACTGAATAGCAGCATTCAAGGCAATATTAGGGAGAAATGAGTAGAAGTGCAAAAGGAGTAGAAGTAGTCATCATTTAAGGACCACAATTGGGACCAGCAACTGTCCCTAAGTCATTAAGGGAAATGTCACATGACTGAGCCAGACTGATGAATTCAGTTCCACTATAGTCGATAAGAGAGACACTGTGTCACCACAACTTATGATTCACTGACAGCTTTCCCATTGACTTTGCTTGTCAAAAGCTAGCTGTGAAGCTCACAAATGGCAATCACATGACTGTGAGACTCTGCATTGAAGTGAATATGGAGCAATGTTCTCTCAGAACAATGTTCTCTCAGAAGAAGTGAATATGGAGCAATGTTCAAAAATGGTTGCTAGACTGTTCTGACAACGGGGCAATTGGCAGTGCAAATAAGCTGTATGAATGAATTAATCATGTGTCGTTCAACAAAGCAGACAAAGGAGATTCAGTTCAGTGTTCAGACACAAATATTGTCACCTAAGATATGTGTATTCTGTATATGTCACAAATATTATGAGTAATGGGACAGATTTTGTAGTACAGTACATGAGAAATAAAGAATTACATTTTTCTTTCCCACCTGACATCTTCTCTTCCACCATGTACTGTAGCAGTTAGGGAGAAAAATGTAACATTCTTTTCGTTGGGATAAGAATGATGTTTTGTTTTGTTTTTGATCAGATTTAATTTCTTTACTAGGGAGGCAAAAAGACCACTATATATGGTGGTGGTGGTGATGATGATGGTGAGAAAAAATTAAGATGGTGGTCACCGATTTTTAAATATGTGTCACCCATACAAATTACTATCAGACAAGGCTTCAGTTGCACAGCCATATTTACCATTTTATCTTACATTTTTTGATGCCTGCCTCCCACCCTACCCACAGTGAACTCTGGCTTAGGCCAGTGGTCTCCAATTTTTCTGGAAACAGGGACCGGTTTTGTGTAATGCAATTTTTCCACGGACTGGGGGTGGGGATGGTCTTGTATGCAACCTAGAACCTGCATATGCACAGTTGAAGCTTTGCTCACTCACCCGCCACTTGTGTAGCTCGGTTCCTAATAGGCCACAGACCGGTACCGGTCTTTGGCCCAGGAGTTGGTGACCCCTGCCTTAGGCTATTTTTATGATACTCCGTTTTCTTCGAGGGGGAGTAATTTTTATTTTGGGTTATATGCTATGCACTTCTGTTATAAGAGATATGGAAGCAAGTACAAAGGATGTTTAAGATTTCTGCCATATTAATCCTGCGCGCCCGTCTCAACATTTTTCAGAATGACTTTTCCCAGGCTTTCTTGTACTTATGTACCAGTTTTTATTCTCACCTGGTTAGATGTAGCATGTAATTGGACTAGCATAACAAATATTAAGACAGCTGGTTGACCACTGATCTCACCCACAACCATGCTTTGTGAAACCCAGAATGATTTCTTTTATATTATTTTCAGCAAAACTAAGAAATGAAGACCATTACTGTGGGGCTTTCCAGCCGGGTAAATGTGCCCATTCTCTGTTATGGACTCCTTTAAAATTCCCTGCTGATCTGAAAACATCAGCTTCATCACACCATGGGAGGTATTATCAATGAAGTCTTCCAGGGGGAACATTTTTAAAATTATAAAGCTGGCTCAGCATGATAAGAAGAGTAGGAGCCTTTTGGATTGTAATGAGAAAAGAAATGAATCTGAGTTGTGTCTCAGAGTGGAGGGGTGTCACTGGGGAAAAGCCATTGTAAATGTTTGTTGTAAGTGCTGGAACTCTCTTATGCAGGGCCAGCCTTTCACTTCGTTGTGAGTGCTCTGGGATGGAAATTCCTTTATACAGGTAGTCCTCAACTTACAACCATAATTGTAAGTTGCTAAGTGAGACAGTTGTTAAATGGGTTTTGCCCCATTTTACAACTTTTCTTGCCACAGTTGTTAAGTGAATCACTGAAGTTGTTAAATTAGTAACAGGGCCGTTAAGTGAATCTGGCTTCCCCCTTAACTTTGCTTGTCAAAAGACTACCAAAGGTGATCACATGACCCCGGGACACTGCGACCGCCATAAACATGAACCAGTTGCCCAGCATCCAAATTTTTATCACATCATCCTGGGGATGCTGCAGTGGTCGTAAGTGTGACAATCGGTCATAAGTCACTTTTTTCAGTGATGTTGCAATTTTGAATGGTCTATGTCAGTGATGGCGAACCTTTTAGAGACTGAGTGCCCAAACTGCAACCCAAAACCCACTTATGCATTGTCGGGTGCCAGGTGGGTGTGGCCCATTGGTTGGGTGTGACCCATTGGGTGGGTGTGGCCAAATTGGGTGGGCGTGGCTGCGGTGGTAACGGCAGACTGGGTGGGACTAAAAAGTTCAATCAATTCCAACTTTGCAAGATATTTTTTTCCCGCGAGAAGTTGAAATTGATTGATTGAACCTTTTTTTTTTTTTTGCACACGGCAGCGGATGCCTAAAGTGAAAAGGTTTTATAAAATCCAGCTGAAGGCCTAGGACTGGGGCAACGGCGTGCGTGCCGACAGAGAGGGCTCTGCGTGCCACTTCTGGCACCCGTGCCATAGGTTCGCCATCACTTGTCTAAGTGAACTGTTGTATGGCGGGGACTACCTGTACCTTGTCTACCTTATCCAGTATTGTCTGTTCCATCGCTCTTTTTCAAGGGGTTGGGTGGCATGGTTCTTTTAACTGGAAATGCCTGAGTTCTTCGACAGTAAAAGAGATGCTCTACCTACCACTCAGTTGTAATCCTTTCCCAGTATGATTAGTGTCTGGGAAGAGGGGGTGTGTATGTGTCGAGTGCTGTCATTGCTGAGGACCTGCTTTTTTTCAGAGAGGGCTCTTGTTTAAAAATAATATCAATGAAATAGAACATCAAGAGATCTTTCCCACCACTTTCCCTCGATCACACTGAGCTCTCTGGTCGTTTAGATTCAGCTCAGGATTCTGAGCGTGAAAGGCTGAATTAATCATGTGCACTGCAAACTTGCACATGATTATTTCAAGAACATTTCGCTGCGTCTAATGAAACATATTTCCAGGTTTAATTTTAAGAGGGCAGCTTACGTGGCTGTAGTGATGAGATTAATTCTGTACATGCATGCTCATATATATGAACACGCACACATGTATGTATGCATGAAAATCTCTTATATGAAACTCCTCAGAATTTCATGGCTACAAGGCAGGCTCAGTTTCAAATCTTGTTAGAAGACATGATGCCTAAGTACAGTATACTGGGAACTGCAGAGGCACCACCTCTTGGGTCTTCTGTATCAGCTTGAGAAAGATTGTTGTAGCATTTGGATCAAGGTCTTCTCGAATACTGGCTGCCTAATGTGTGATATGAAATGATAGACTAGTTTGTCCTTTGGGATAAATCTAAGTGGGCTGTTCTCAATATTGAGTAGTCAGTTACCGATCTTTTCTTAGAAATCTGTGAAAGCAGTTTATTGTTCAGTATAGCTTACTGTATTAATTTCTTTACTTAGGCATTTGAAATAGTGTGAAGTAATGCTTTAAAATGTTTTGCTTCATTTTGTATCTTTATATACAACTGTTCTTGTGTTATTTATACGGCAGTTTTTCATTCAGCCAACCAATAGACTTGAAGCACACTTGCTGTTCTGCCATTGGGCCACTTGAATTATAAAACATAATCATATGGCTTTCTACACAGTAGCGTGTATGTACAAAACCACTATTACTCTTATTGCTTTCATCATCTTCATTAGTGTACGTGAGTGGTAGTCAAACAGAAATATTTGGAGTTCATAAAAAGATTTCTATACACAATATTTGTGTCTCTTATTGTGATTCCTTTAAGCACCTTTGCGTTTTTTTCCCTACTGGTGTGATTATATATATATATATATATTTATATAACAAGAATAATGTGTGCTGGTGACTGAAATGACAACAGAATGCTGATTAGCTATGAGAATTGTCCTAGTTATGCTTTGCAGCTGATACTGAGAGAATTCCTTCCATATGTATGTATACTTTGTGTTTGTGAATAGCGCCTCCCTTCTGATTTTGGATTCTACAACAATAAGCTGAAAACCAGCCTTTGCCTTCAGGGGGTTAACAGTGGCTGCCAAATAATTCACATAGTAGCTTGAACACTTGACTGTATTATGGTAGTCTGGTGATTTCTCTATGGCACAGTGGCACACCAAGCCTTTCTTTTTGATCAGCATTAATCAGCTTGTTACCAGTCCTTGACAGAAGAACTAACAGCCATAGCTGAATATCTTTGACTTGCAAATAAGACAGCAAGTTATCTATCTATCTATCTATCTATCTATCTATCTATCTATCTATCTATCTATCTATCTATCTATCTATCTATCTATCTATCTATCTATCTATCTATCTATCTATCTATCTATCTTTCTATCTATCTATCTTTCAGTGCTTAGTATAGACTTAGATAAGAGGTCCCCAACCTTTTGGGCACCAGGGACCGGTTATGTGGAGAGACATTTTTCCACGGACCGGAGGGTGTGTGTTTTTGTGTGCTGCCTGCATCCCGCGGATGGGGCTTTGCTTGTTTGTGCAGACCAGTTGATGGCATGCTGCAGCCTGGTACTGATCCATGGACCAGGGGTTGGGGACCCCTGACTTAGATGATGCTATGCTTAAGCTTTTAAGCACAATTAAAGGATAATACTCAGTCCAGAATCTCCCCTCCCTCCCTCCTTCCAAACAAACAATCTGGACTTTCTGTGAAAGAGGCATCTGGATCTGGGATATGAACAGTTATCTTCTATTACCTCTATTCACACGAATTTTGTACCTTGGTATCATGCTTCAGAACATCTGCAAAGTATGTGTGAATCTGTAAAGCCTTAATGTTTATTGTAAATCCTGGTCCAATAAAATATAATGTCTGCACTGTATTTCTTATTCTGCAGGCCAATAGAGCAACAACTGTATGTATAGGGCAGTGGTGGCGAACCTATGGCACAGGTGCCAGAGGCGGCACTCGGAGCCCTCTCTGTGGGCACACGTGCTCTTGCCCCAGCCTTGCCTCCCCCATGACCCCCTCTCCAGCAGCCCCCCTGAAGGAGAGTCGCCCCCGAGCGTGGCTCACACGGAGCAGCACAGCCAAGGACATGGCAGCCAGGCACCGTAGACAAGACTCTGCCCTCACACCCCATCATGCAGTTGATGCTGCAGGGCGCAGGCAGAGGGTGTGACCACCATAGCACTGCTGGGCTGCCCGGGCGATCTGCAGCGGGCCCTGGAAGCGGTGAGTGGTCCTGTGGGCAGGTGGGGCGGGGGATGGGGAGCAGAGCAGGGGCGGGGCAGGGGGGTGGAGTGGGGGCGGTGCTAGTTTTTGGGCACTCGGTCTCTAAAAGGTTTGCCATCACTTTATAGGGAATAACTTAGAATCCAAATTATTAGATTTTGCAAATAGAGATGAGACTTAAAACAGATTCTAAACTAATAAAAATCAGGACTGAGTTGGATTGATTGGCCTTGAGGCTTATTCATGAATCATAGATGGGTTCTATATAGTTCTCCCAACTGTATCCTTATTCAGGATGCTTTCATATAGAAAAATGCAGCATATGAATCCAGTTTCAGAACTATAGTTGCAATTCTCCAGAGTCATATCACAATAATATGTCTCTTTTTTTTCAAGTACCTCACTTTTGGCTAAATGTGCAACCTACTTCAAATTTTTAGAACCATTGTGTTGTTGACTCTCTGGAAAAAATTTGAATGCGCTATATAATTTTTTGTAATATAACATAAAATTTACTGAGTAGCATTCTAGTAAAATGTTGACCTCCCCTCCCATGCCAATAACCAACTAACCATTTTGTGAGAGTTCCTATTATACAGACTCAAAATTGAAAATATTCCAGTCAGCTCCCCAAATTTGGGAATTCTTATTCTGTTGTAAAATGACCTATGTGTTCTTGAATGGAAGATGAGATCAGATATTATTTCTAAAAATAAATATTCTGCTCACTGGGACAGGCAATTTTTAAAACACATTTTTTTTTAGAAAAGACTGACCATACTTATATCCCTTTCTCATTGAAAGCTTGTGTCTCTGTCCTCTTTGTATTGATCCACTGCCTTTTTGAAATCCTATACTACCAAATAGGATAGAACAAAATGGGAGGCATTTTGGATGTAAAAACAAAATGAAACACTCATCTGGAAAGAGTTATCTTTTGAACATACTTGAATGTGTTTAAAAAAAAAACCAGAGCAAGCATTTCTCCATAATTCTACCTTGAAGCAATTCTGCATCATATACCAAGCCCTGACAAACATATTAATAAGCAGTTGCATTGCAAACATGCTCAAGATACTTCATTTTTCAGAGAGGAACCCAATTATATTCTCATGTGCTGGGTCATTATTGGATAGGGACTCTATTATTTTTTTTCCCTGTAGGGAATTATCTACAGTTTGGGCTAGATACAACAGTATACTGTGGTTGCATTTAATCAACAAACAATATTCCTTTTAGAGTAGATCAAAGCTATACCGACCTGGATATCACACATTAAATAGAAGAGTTGCTTATTCATATGTAATTTACCTATTCATAATTACTTTCAAAGAACTATCTTTTTAAAGAACATTAGTTGGGTCCTGCATATATAGAACATTTGTATAATTCATATCTAAAATAACAAAAACTTTTCAGGGTTATTGCATTCCTGGAGAAAAAAGACTATAGTTACATCTGAAATAGCCTGAGATAAAAAAGTCAAATCAATACTATGTTGCATATTTTGCAGGAAATTACAGCAAGAACAATCTGATTTATTAATTTATTAAGCACAAAATACTCAGAATGGTTTTTCTTCAGTAAAGATAAACTGGAATTTTATTACATATCATCAACTGACAAACATACAAATTATTGAATCGAGTAATCAAGAAGTTAAAAACTTGTTGAGGTTTTGACCTCCCCGATCCCCCAAGAATGTCTCAAATTTTCCCAAATCATCAAATCTTATAAGATATAGACAAAACTGCCAATTTATTTTTGGCACTTTCAACCTCTCTGTATGTTTGCCAATCCATCCAAACACTTTTTTATGAAGAGATAATACCTAATTAGTAACAGTGGTAACTGGCTTCATTTCTTCAGTGTTAGTACTGGCATAGATGAGAAAAAGGAAGATTCAGATTTCTTGAAAGTCACTTCTCCCTCCCTTATCAGAGATGAAGGAGCTTCTAGCTTATATATAATTAATATATATAATATATAAATTATATATAATTATATATAATATATATATATAATATAGAACAATTAACCAATGGAACAACCTGCCTCCAGAAGTGGTGAATGCTCCAACACTGGAAGTTTTTAAGAAGAGACTGGACAGCCATTTGTCTGAAATGGTGTAGGGTTCCTGCCTGGGCAGGGGGTTGGACTCGATGACCTCCAAGGTCCCTTCCAACTTTTTATTATTATTATTATTATTATTATTATTATTATTATTATTATTATTATTATTATTACTACTACTACTACTACTACTATTATTATTTCTAAATACATCACCTTTACATGATATCCTGATCGGTTCAGTATAATGGGTTCATAGCTGAACTGTCTTGACTATAAAATTAGCAGTTCTGTTCACAATGTACACATTAGACCCCAAGAGGAAAGAGGACAATCTGTGATCCAGGTCACAGTGGGCTGATCTTTCAAATAGGGCTGTTAAATATCTAAAATGGACATAGAGTTGACAGTCGAACAAAACTTGAGCAATATCTTTGTTGACTGGGACACCACATGTACACATCGTCTCACAGTATGACAAGTGATGAAAGTGCCCATATTTGGTCATGGAATCTAACAACTCAGATCTTGCTCTAGAATAGGCCTTTCTTAAGAATTGCATCAAACTCATTGAGGGCTATTTTTCAAATTTGAAAATTGTTTTGTTCTTAGCCAGCCAATTTAAATATTTATTTTTTGCCAAATAGCTCATGTCTGCTTGGGTACTGATATCTAGGACTCTCTGTTAAAAATGTTCTTTGCCTGAGAGGCTGTTGAGAGTAAATACTGGATGGAAAACCCCTGCTGTGAAATAACTTAGATCTAAGTTGGCTTACCCAGGAGGTGGGCTGAGCCATACTTATTTTTTTCTACTAACCATATTTTGGGTAACCTCTCCATTCAACCTACAATTGAATGGATCCTCTGCCATTATGTGAAAACTTTAATTATTGAGTGGCTATATATGGAGCAGATAATCGTTTCTGTTCTGACCATGGTGACTGATGTAATAATAATAATAATAATAATAATAATAATAATAATAATAATAATAATAGTAGTAATAGTAATAATAATAACATTGTAAGGGATCTTGGAGGTCATCTAGTCCAACCCCCTGCTCAGACAGGAAACCCATTTCAGACAAATAGCTATCCAGTCTCTTCTTAAAAACTTCCAATGCTCTTGTCAGTTTCCAGGATGCTTCTTAAAAAAGAGTCTGAACTTGTCCAAGTTTGTAAGGCCCTATAATTTCACATCATAAGTCAGGCCTGGGAATATTATTGCCCTAAGATACTTTCAGTATGCAGGTCAAGGTACCTGGGTAATTGTAATTATATTGTTTATACAGTGCTTTTTTTGTTAAAAAAAAAAGGTGCCAGAACTCACACATGTCATACAACCCGCCTTGCCTACCCTACAAGGTTCCATCCAAAAAAGGTGCCGGAACTCCGTTCTGGGCGTTCTATGAGAAAAAAAAGCCCTGAGTTTATATAATCTTCTGGTAGTTGCCTTTGCCTCGCCTAGCTTTAGTACATGGTGTATATATTTCTGTGTTTTTGAGGATCCGTGGGATGCAAATGGATCATTTATAACTGCCAAGTCATTGATAATTCATGTGCACCATTAGCATGCTAGAATCATCTAGTATGAGGCTACAAATCCTTCTTGGTTGTATACATAAGAACTGAGAGTAACTTAACTGTTGAAACTGCAAAATCTAGAATGGGCCAGTTATCATTTTAGCTTGAGGTTCAGCATAATTCTTCTTCATCCTCATGCTAGTCTGACAAATGTGAAATAAATTAGGTACTATCAGTAATCATAAGGAAAATATCTTAACTTTCTGGATTTTTATTGATAGTAGAATTCATATTTCTACTTTGCTGCAGAATTTTTAGGTTGAAAAAAAAACTAAAGGAAACATTAGGTGCACAAAATTTTCTTGGGAGCAAAATAGAGCAAGTATTGGTGCTTAAAGAACCATGTGCAAATGTCTATGTATGAATCTCTGCTGGTAATTATATGTGTAGGGTGTCAAAATGGCTGCATCAGAAAGCCATTAGGCAGATTTATGCAAATAGTTATTCTTTTTCCGTCCATTTTTTCAGTTACCTGCTTGCAAACAGAAGAGTAAAGATGAATCTAGATGTTTAAGATGTTGTTTAATGCAGCATTGGAGAATGCAAAATACTTGACATCTAATTTGTTGTGAATTGCATATAGTACAATAGCTAGAAAGCTCTGTACTAAGCTTTTGCAGAACTAATAAAGTAGGAAATCCAACGACCGATAAGAGCCAGTAAAAACAGATTTATATTCCTTCAGAACCAATCCTGGTTTCTAAGCTTTCCTGCTGCTTTCTGCCATTCTTTTTCTCAGGCATTTCATCTCTTTCCTCTGGTCACGGGAAAGAGGCAATGGTCTGTTTGGGACCATTTATGCATACTGTCTGTGTATCAGGCAGTGCCAGAGAGGCAGCATATATGACAAAATAACAGGGAGGGAAGCTACACTAGCTATGGAACCATTTGCAGCCTACTATTACAATGATTTTTTCCTTGCCTCAATGGACATAGCATTCTGTCTCAAGCAAGCGACCTAAATCATGTAACCAGCAGCCACTAAATTTGGCACCAAGATACGCATTGACTTTTGCAGGCCCCAGAGCTTGCTGTTTCACACACTTGTACTCTGAGTCTGTCTGCTTGAGCAGATAAAAGAAATTTATTGAGAGAGCTGGAGAAAGAGGAAAGAAGGTTATAATCAAGTGCCTTATTTGTCATATGTTCATCCCTATAACAGTAAATGCCCTCTCCCTAGACTTCAGAACTCATTTTTTTTCTTCTCTTTTGTATGACTTCAGGAACATACAGAAATAATCAGTTTCCATTACATTCACAAAATAATTACTTCATCTATAGCCTTTATATATCAAACATTGCTTTACAGGATTCCTAATATCCTGACTTTCCCTCAAAAATAGAGGCATTCCTCACTTTTTTTTATCCTGCCAGCGGAATGCAGACTTTTTAAAGATCTTTAGTAATTACAGAGAAAGAGAGAAAGAGATTATTAGTATTGTTATAGTGAAAACATTTATTGTGCATTTGCAGCAAGTTGTAGCACATAGGATCAATGTATTGACCCATCTTTTCCCTCCCTAAACCTTAGCTTCACCGTTCTGTAAAATCAGGGCATTACAGCCATATGCAATCAATCTCTTTTTCTCTCTTCCCATAGAGCTTCCAATATCCTCGTATTTCTACATGCTACCCTATCGCCATGGCAGGTTTCTGTATGCAGGTTTACTGGGATACCCTTATGGTCATTAAGCTTCAGTGTCCAGGGCTGTCTTTTATATTTTTTATAATTGGTTTTCCCTAACCACCAACCTTCTCAAGCCTTTGATCTTTTAATTTTTTTACTCGACAAAGGTAGACAAATATCTAGATTGGGGGAGAGACAAGAATGCTAACAAATTGTCTTATTTTTGTGAAGGAGAGAAAAAATTCGGCTTTGTTTTTTTTCCTTTTGGTTAATTCACAACTTGTAGGTGAGGAATTTGCAGGCAGGTTCCACAGCACTCCATTATTGTTTGGGTAGGGAAAGCATTGACTGGTTATATTGATTTCCACAACCATTAGATTCACATAACTATATACGTGTCCATAATGATAGTTCTATAAATATCAGCATAGATCTAAAATAGGTAAAGACAGTTTGGAAGTATTTTGAAATCATTTACTGCTTCATTCTAAAGATTTGGAAAATGGGCGGGTTGGTGAACTGAAAAGCCATAGAATGCGTTTTAACAGAATTGCTCTGCATACAGTCGTTAGCTTCTGTTCATTATCCATTCATGTGTGAAGCAACCCTTGCAGACAGTCTGAATATTATTAGGAACAAACTAAACATGACTTCTTCTCTGCAGCCTGCACGCTTTCTCAGTTTGTGTCTGTTCCTTTCCTCCTTATGGCTCAATATTCCTTTCTTTGCTGTTTTCTCTTCTTTTGCTTTTTATTTTTCCCTAATGAGACAGAGAAAGATACGTAAGTGTAAAAATGATGGAAGACTGAAATAGATATGCTCTGTCATAAAACAGTTTGATGAATGGGTGGAAGATACCTCCTCTCTATTGGCAGCTACTCCACAATATAAACTCATTTTGGCCAAAAGCATTTCCAGATATTGTTCATTTTTGGAGAGAGAAGATCTTTACTGTGCTTTGCCATCAGAGATCTAAATTCCAGACTTCATTTGCCTACTCAAGATCCCATCATTTTTCAGTGGCACTTTCAAGGCAGATAGTTCTGATATAAGAGGGGCTGTGGTTCTTGGGCTAAAGGTGAGGTTCCTGACTGATTCTGTCAATTTTTCAGCTGCTTAGGTGGATTACTTTAGGTCCAATTTTAAAACCAAGTAAAAGATAAAAAATTGCACAGATGCCTATCTTTCTGCACTCATATACTCATTTGCAGTGCCCAGTTCTTATCTTCTAAAAGGCATAGGAAACAAGATAAGGTAAAGCTTTTCTTGTGGAATTGCTGCTGTTTATAAAAATGTTCACATTTTGTGAATTACCAGCCACTTTGCAGTAACACAGCAACAATTTTCTACTATACACTTTCTTTCTTGAAACTGATGTCAGTTATTTTATTCTGACATATAGATGTAGTAGTACAAAAATTAGTAATTAAAACTAAAGGCAAGCCTGTTCTTTCAGAATGCATTGAAATATATATGGTACATGCTCTTGGTCTTCAGAGATGTTTAAAACTGAACTTTCGTATGGATGCCATTTTTCATGCTTTCCCCCCCCCCAAGTTCTATAATGCTGAGGGTTGCACAGATAGAGGGGCCTCCAGTATCTAACGACTGAAGATTGTTGGGTAATTGGAAACATTTCTAGAGTAGCAAAGAGCAATAATTCCCTAAATGGAGGAGCCCCTTAGGGAGATGCAAGCAAAGATGACTACATTCAAATACTGTCGTGGTCTAATAGTGCTTAGGCTATCAGACTAAATCAGTGCAAGCTGGAATTGCATCTGTGGCTTATCTGATACCTGAAGCTGTCTGAGTCCTTGTAAAGCCACTGTCTTCTTATTCTATGGCAGTGGTTCTCAACCTTTTTAATGCCGCGACCCCAACCGGTCATAAGTCGAGGACTAAACCGGTCATAAGTCGAGGACTAAACCGGTCATAAGTCGAGGACTACCCAACCGGTCGTAAGTTGAGGACTTTCCCTGCCCGGGAGCACCGCGCATGCGTGGTTCCGCCCCCTGCGCTGGCCGAAGCGTAGCTGGCAAGCGGCAGAGACGGAGCAGGCCGACCACCAGCTGGCCCAGCCCAAGGGAGGTAAGGCACCTGCCGGAAAAGGGGGAAAAATGGTGGACAAAAAAAATGGCGGACAAAAAAAATGGCGGACAGCCTTGCTTGGCGACCCCCGTGAAATGGTCGATCGACCCCAAATGGGGTCCTGACCCACAGGTTGAGAACCACTGTTCTATGGGAAGGGGTATATAGAATCTCCCTGAAGTAGGGCTGCAAAGACCCATAGGCGGACACTATTTCCTTCCACCCAAACCCTTGAGTGACTTGATAAATGGGTTAAGTCTGAATAATGTAGTACAACGTTGCTGAGTGAACTTGTTCTGCCCTACCAACGCCATAAGGTTCTTATGATGACAGAATAGAAGAGTTGTGTTTGGAACATGCAGACTGCTCTGAGTTGTGGGATAAAAATGAAATAAAACATACATTTGGGGTGATTTCTGCAGAACCCTATGCATAGAATTATACATTTGAAACCCCCTTCCTCCAACCACTTTTCTACACAATAGAAAAAGAGGAGGAAAAAGTAGAATATTTCTCTGGGACTTTCAGTGTAGTGCTAGGAATTATCTATCTGGATGCCCCCCTCCCCCAATGGCTACATGGCACAGAGCAGAGATAAGAAGTACTGTGCTCTTCTACCTCTTTCTGAAGGGAGATGCTGAAGGGCCCAATGGTTCAGCCATATTTTACATTGAGATGTTTACCTCCACCCTTGAAAATAGAGGTTAGACCAGTCTTCCCTAAACTAATAGAGTAAACATATGATAGGACAATAGTCCTAGAATTTTCAGCCAATGCATTCAAGAGAAGATGGCTGGGTCTTCATTTTTCCATGACTGGTGACATAATTTTGGTACTATTAGAAACCTGTGTGTGCATTAGAATAAGTGCCTCATACTGAAATTAACTTGTTTTCCGAGAGACTGAAATGAACACAACAAATATTAAATCCTATCTTTAGAATAAATGTACAACAGGGTCATTATTATGTCATACATAAGAAGACTCCAGTCCATGAACGGAGAGATCTGTATCTAAAATCAAGGATGAGAAATGTTATAGAAGTAATTTTTTAAAAACATATCATTATAATCTTTCTACTGGACCAAGCAATTAGTAAGCCTTCATGGGTCTATCCTAGATATGCCATCTAATTAAAATCATCCTAGAACTCTCTTGTGAGTGCTTTTGTAGTGATATTTTATGTTGCTATTTGAATATTGTTATGTATTGAGTTACCATTGGTTACCATTATCAGTGTTTGTGATTTTGCTAGCCCAGCAACATGGATTTATGTTTATCACTTCATAAACACAGTCCTACTCAGTAATTATTAGTCCTTTGTTCTTGAAAAGTGAGGTTCATTCACTGCCTATTGTTAGTTAAAAGTAAATATACTATGATCAATAGGTCTTCTTTTCTAATTAAGAGCATTTATTTCAGGTAAATATTTCACTTGCCTTTTGTTTCTCTAAGCAGATACAATTTTGCAGTGCATCTGGTCTGTAGCTAAAAGGGATTGAATTTTATTACCAGGGCAGGTAAAACTTTACTTAACAGCAAAGCAAAGATTAGCATTACAGTTAATATGCATGCTTATTCAGGAAATACATAAACTTCAAAATTAGAAACTTGGCCCAGATACCTGATTTATTATAGTCCATTACATTTCCAGACAGTTCAGATTATTGATTATGGAAATTCACAGGCAGAAACTGAATATTTCTGCCATGTATTACAAAGGCGAAAAAGCCTTTTTTTGAACAACAAGATTGTTTGACACCTGAAATTATAAATAATTTTGTGCTATGCTGGTTATATGGAAATATAAGAAGCTATCTTTTCCCATGTCATCTCCGTTCACAGTACTCCAGTAACTGTCTAGTCTTCAATCAGTATGATTTTTCTCTTTGTTCATTCCTATTTTTTACTTATGTTCATTCCTATTTTTTTACTTATTTTTTACTTTACTCCATTCTTCCTGGCTATGCTGATATTTACATGCTTGCTTAATTATATAATGCCTGCCTATGTTTATTTCCTTTTTTAATATTTTTTATTGAGGTTTTTGATTACAATAGTGAAAACTAATACAAATTAGGAAAATAGAATAGTAAAAAAAAAAGAAAAAGTGCAAGAAAAAAGAAAAAGAAAAGAAAGAATATGATAAAAAAAGAAAAGTGTGTGTGTATATAACTTCCAACCTTCATTACAACAATTATAGACAAATCAAATTCACTCCCTACAAGGTTACAAACAAGCATTGCTTCCAATCATATCCCATCTCTTTATCTATAAGCAAATCCATAAAACATCAACCATTCAATCTTGGTATCAACAAAAAGTCTCTAAAGGGTTAGAGAACTTTATAAATAAATGTCTTATTTTAAGCTTGAGCAAATAAACCAACTTTGTATTCTTTCCTTTTACTTCTAACAATTTTTATCTCTAGTTTATTCAAATATTGTCAAAGGATTTGATTTCTCTTCAGTTCTTCTTTATAGTATTGCAAGGCTTTAACAAGCCTCTTTTGTAGATTTTCCAGGTCATTCTCTTGATATGTCATATGCATTTTCCATTTAATTTTTAAAACTGTGCCACTTTCCTTGGTGTATACAATAAAGAGTCCTTTCCCAAATCATTCCCACGGGCTGTCATTTGTAGTTCCACTTTTGGTACTTTCTCTGTCTTGTCAGACAAAATTTGTTCCACATCTGTCACTGCCTCATTGACATCTTTTGGACATAATCTATCCATATAATCAGATATCATCAGTGGCATTGCTGATATTATAGCTTGTAATTTCTGGCTTTGAGTCAGGCCTCGGGAACCGAGAATGACATGAGTTATTGCAGAGTAGTTTATTTATTGCTGCTCGCTTATAGGCAGAAATTCTGCCAGACTAAAGCAATTTTCTGCATAACTAAAAGATATACCCTGTAAACTGCTGGGTAAACCCTCTTTCTACATACCAAAGATTCCAAACTATGTTGTGTCTTTATTCCCCAGGAATGAGCCCTTCCCTCCTGTAAGATTTCATTCTTCAAAAATTTCCTTTAATATTTACAATCTTAGGCATTTTATGTCATTTTGTAACTCCCAATTAATTGACAGTAAAAACTGAGTTACATTTTTTTCCTTCTACTTAGAATGCTTATTCCCTTCTGGTGTCCACTTTCTAAAATCATAAAAACACTTATTTTTGTTATGAGCCAAGACAGCCAAAATAACTCTGGATCTCACAAGAATTGATTTATTTTTTTATAGTTGATTTCAAATTATTATAATAAAAGTCAATATTCCAAATTTGACTGGAGCATTAACACATTTGTAACTTGCTTTGATCAAAATCTTGTTTTACTTTTTGCTGTTTATTTTAAATTATTTAATTTATTAAGCTTGTAATTATTTTTTTCTTTTGTTTAGTTGCAATTTTTTAAACTTATTATTCTGAAGGTCTCCAATAGTTTTAAGATGGTTAATAAGCAATTTCCAAACCTGATTAGAAAATAAGGCTTGAGAACTTAGTGTCCTTTAAGACAGGGCTTTTCAACCAGTGGTACGGGTACCACCTGTGGTACATTGGTACCTGGCAGGTGGTACGCGACCATCCTAGAAAACTGGTAGTGGGGGAGGGGAATGAGCTGAACCGGTGGCAGCACCGCACAAGCCTGAGCGAGAGATGGCTGGAGCTGCAGGGCTGTCAGTGCTCAGCGGAAGCGCCAGAATCAGCGCTTCTTCGGGGCTGTCAGAGCTCAGTGGAAGCGCCAGGATCAGCGCCAGGCTCCAGCTGGAGCTCGGCGCTGATCCTAGCGCTTCTGCTGAGCCCAGAAGAAGCGCCGATCAGCTGGAATGTTGCAGCATCTCCAGGGTCTTGTGATTTACATTCAGATGCTTGGCAACTGATTCATATTTATGATGGTCACAGTGTCCCAGGGTCATGTGAAGTGACCAAAACCTGCTGCAACCACCCAGCAGACGGGGGGAATGAAAACCAAACACCCCCCACCCCCGCTGCCAATCCTCAACAAAAATGCTCACAAAATCTCAGACAGGAGGAAGAGCGCCGCCGGGTGGGCAGGCAGGTGTCTTGCTCAGCTGTGGCTTGGGGGGCACTTTTTTCAGTGCCATTGTAACTTCAGTCACTAAGCGAACTGTTGTAAGTTGAGGACTACTTGTACTTTATCACTTTTTTCCTTTTTGGGGAGGGGTCATCAGGTTTTTGACACCTTGCTAGGCGACTGGTGGTACTCGGATATGATGGACTTACCGGGGTTAGCTCCATGAGGAGATGGAGCCCACAGCAGAAACGGGGGGCCTCCTGAGGGTCGACGACCCAGGTTTGGGGCGCTGAGGATGTGGAGGGTGTGGAGGGTGTTGGCGACCTCGCTGGCGGCTGGTGCCGAGGGTACCGAGGGCGCTGGGCTTGCTGGCAGCCGGACGGAGGAAGATCGGGCGGAGGATGCGGCCCGGCTGCCCGGATGCGGCCTGGCGGCCTGGCGGAGACGAGGGATAGGCTGGGTGGAAGATCAACGACCAGCGGAGGATCGATGGCCTGGAAGCCTGGAAGATCGGGCGGCCTGGAGCCCGGCGGCCGGGCGGCCCTGGAAGATCGGGCGGCCCTGGAGGAGCGACGGCCGGGCCGGGCGGCCCTGGAGGATCGGCGACCGAGCGGCCTAGAGGATCGGCGGCCGGGCGGCCTAGAAGACCGGCGGCCGGGCGGCCTTGGCGGGTCCGGCGGTCGGCGCACCGCGGCCCGACGGCCTGGGTGCGGCCTTGTGGCCTAGAGGCCCGGCGGGGGATCCTCCACGAAGAGTCGGCCGGCTGGAGGACTTGGATGTGGCNTAACATTGGTGAATGACTTTGAAATTAGCTTTAAATTTAAAGTGGTTTATTAGTTTTAAAAGGTTAACTAGTAACTGTACCATCCAAAGCAGGGGTCTTCAAACTTGGCCCTTTTATGACTTGTGGACTTCAACTCCCCAAATTCCTCAGCCAGGGCCAAGTTTGAAGACCCCTGATCCAAAGCATAACAACCTAAAAGAAAGCCTGCTTACAACCTATTTTTTTCTTACTGTCATTTAGAAAAGATTGAAGCTGTATAGTACAGGCCAAGGAGTGTTGGCTTATCCAGTGATTTTCCAATAGGGCTTATTACTTAATAACCACATTTATTCCAATTTACGGGAATTGAATGGGACTTTTTTCTCAGCAGACTTCTTGTGGATTGCATGCTGCTGGTGTACCATTATTCTTGGGTCCTTAAAGCAAAGACTTGTCCTGGGATCCCAGCCAGATTTACCCACATTGGTGAAAAAGATAAAGTTACAAATATTTAAGAATAGGGGGGGGGGGTAGATGATTTGACGCTTCCAAGGAATTAGGATTAACCATTCAAAGTTTGAATAGGACACAACTGAAAGAAAATGTTTGGGAAAGAAAGCAATGGGGAAGAGATCCCTGATTGTTGTTGCAGCAATTCTCTATCTCCTCACATGCAAAATTGAAATAAATCTAAAGCTTCTGTTGGATTCAGAAAGGATAGTTTAGTCCTAGCTAAGATCAAAATCTATCCACTGAACCTTGTGCAACTTCCCCGACTTAGAAATATCACTGTCTTTCAGAAAGGATTTGCTAAACAACAAAGGATTGAGCAGTATTGAGAAATGCTCAGTACACCTTAAGAAATTTCATACATTTTGTTAACACTACAACAATCATTGTATCAAAGGTGCTTTTTCAAAAGGCAACTGGACTTTCTTGGCTTTTTCTTTAAAATCCTTTCACATCTCATCCAAGAAGCTTCTTCAGCTCAATCAATGATTGTTTTGTTCAATAAGAAAGATTCTGGTCTCAAATGTGGTCATAAATTGAGACCAGAATCTCAGTTTTTGAACAAAACAATCGTTGAGACAGCTGAAGAAGTTTCTTGGATGAGAAATGAAACGTCTTCAAGGAAAAAAACAAGAAAGTCCAGTTGCCTTTTGAAAAAACACCTTTGGAACAACCATGACCTGCATGATTTAGAATCTCTGTAGACAGTTATTACAACAATCATTCTTTTTCAGACCAGTCTCCCTCACAGGGCTGTTGTGGGGAAAAATGGGTGGCAGGAATACTAGGTATTAACTTCCTATAAAAAAGAAGGGGGGATAATCCAACAAATAAATACTGGCCTATGAAGCAAATTCCCCAGATCCATTGCTGAGTAATATTTTGGTTGAACTATAATACACAACAATGGATTTGTATTAACAGTAAATCTTAGGCAGTCTAGAATGCCTAATTAGCAACAAATGGCTAATGATTCCCAGAGAAGCAGAGATATGTTTTTAGTCTTAAACTTTTCTTGAAACAGCCTGATATTTTCCCCAAAGAAAAATATTCCAGCTGGTTTTCCCATTAAGCCAAATTGTAGCAACACTATCTTTGGATATGTTTGGAATTTGTTGCAAATTCTAGAATTAACGTGGCACAGAAACAGTTTGTAATCCTTTTTCCCATTCTCCTTGGCAGCTGATGATGAGGTTTCCAAGCAGATTTCAGAAAGCAGTAATATATTTATACATGTAGACACACACACACACACACACACACACACAAAACTAATGAAAACTTTTTTATTGATCATTGCACTCTCACCAACAGAATAAACTTGGGGGTCTTTTAGTCCAACCCCTGGTCAGGCAGGAAACCCTATACCATTTTAGACAAATAGTTGTCCGATCTCTTCTTAAAAACCTCCAATGTTGGAGCGCCCACAACTTCTGGAGCTAAGTCATTCCACTGATTAATTGTTCTTATTGTCAGGAAATTTCTCTTTAGTTCTAATTCAATTCAAGCATGGTTAAAAATTAGTAATATTTCTTGCCCAGATCTGAAGAACTTCCTCTCCTCTCCCTCTCCCTCTCTCTTCAAACAACATGATAAATTGTAAACCACTTTGCTTTCTGTAAGGCACGGGTGTCAAACTCGCCGTGTGACATGACGTGTTGTGATGTATTGCAATTTTTTTGCATTGCCGGAGCTGGGGTGGGTGCGGCCTTCGAGCGATGCAACCGGTCGGCAGGCCAGCAGTTTGACGCCCCTGCTGTAAGGGCTATAGTTGTTAGAGTTTCTTGATTTCTATATGCTATCAAACCTGTGTGTATATATTCTAGCAGTATAAGAATAATATATAAGAATAAATATTCTTAGAAGCTAAGAAATGGTGTGCAGATAGAGGGTGGTGTGATTAGTATGGTCAGTGGGAGGGGCAGATACGGCGGGAGCAGAGGACCATATCGGGTTTTGGGAGCACGCACACGCTGCTTACAAGCTTGTGGATGCTCCGATCCTCAGGGCTCTACTCGACTTCCAGGGACCTCAGATCCTTGGGCCCGGGACCACCGGCTGATGTTGTGCAACGCCAGGTCCGTAGTAAATAAGGCCCCCCTCATTCAAGAGCTTATTCAAGAGGGGGGAGCGGACCTGGCAGGTATCACCGAGACCTGGTTGGGCATGGAAGGGGGAGTCCCCCTTGTTGATCTATG
>NW_015386191.1:224363-250880 GCF_001527695.2 Protobothrops mucrosquamatus | reverse complement strand
ACTGGCCTAGGGGAAAGTTTTTAATGGGGGTTTTAAAGTAATTTTAAATTAATTAGACCAATTATTAATATTTGTTTTTAATTATGTTTTAATCTGTAGTTTTGGGATTTGCATTTTTATCTGGTTGTTAGCCGCCCTGAGTCCGCAAGGAGAAGGGCGGGATATAAATATAAACAATAAATAAATAAATAAATAAATATCCTAAAAGTGGTACAATGGGTGAAAAGATTGAAAAGCCCTGCTTTAAGAGGTTCAACCCTGAGCAAGAAGGCTAATTCCTTCACCTTCTGGTGCTGAAACTACAGTCTCCTCACAAGGAATAGTCATCCAGAGTACCTGTGGGTATTCTCCTGACTTTTCCTTATCTGGAAAGGTTCCAAAGAACTGGTCTATTCACCAGTTCTTTGGTCTTTGTCACAAACATCAGTTCCACTTTTGCAGAGATGTCTCTACTTCACCATGCCTACCCTAGAAATCTTCCTATATTGATGTCCAAATTGCTGTCAGATACTTCTTAACTGTGGCTCTTTTTTGTTCTTCTTGATAGCATCTCCCCTAGATACCAGTGGATTGTGACTTTATCTTTATGTGCTAAAGCCATGTGGAAAAAAGACCATATCAGCTGAACCAAATGGGTAGCTGTACTTAATTATATTTCTATCCAGTTTTCACAGGAAAACCTAGTCCAGCTTTTCACAGAACTGAAATGTTTATAAGCGGTAGGTGATGGTAGTAATACGTTCACAAACTAATTAGTTAGGGTTAATTAATGGGGGGAGAATAGTTAGAGGATGATAGTAAAGAATAGAATTGAACCCCTCACTGTATATTTATGTTTTTAATGTTATTAAGGTGAGAAACCAGAGCAGGGCTTAATAGGAACTGACTAGATGAGGAGCTCCGGGAATTTGTATCTGTCATATTATGAGATGACTATAGTGCCATAAAGATAATTCTGTAATACATCAAATTCCACTGAAACAAACTTGTGGAAAAGTTGAAATGATTAACTGTGTAACTTTTTTCAGGAAATAATCAATGAACAGCTTTCAACAGGAGCTGAACAACCTGCTTCTGAGATCAGTTGAAGAAGGGCTTCATGGCTGGCACAGTGAAATGTTTCCCAAAAGCTTACAGTCACAGAAATATTTCAGAAAGGCATTTCAATGAATTATTTAAGAGTGAAATGGTTGAGTGCTACTGTTCTACCTGTGTCAGAGAATTGTGTCAGGAAAATTCTATATTGTAACTTTAAACAATTATTTAAATTACATGTCCCATTAAGCTCTACTGAATAAATGGTAATTGGCTACAGTTCGTACAGACACATTGAATGGAGCCATTATGTGATTTATTTCATTTAGGCATAGCATGTTCTGTGACCCAGCCAAAAAATGATAAGGGAGAAATAGTAAAGCATGGTCACCTCGTGTCTATCTGTGGAAAGAACCTGCTTCATTGTACCAGGAAGTTACAGTACAGTTCTATTGGATCATTGCCCTTTTAATGATATTTAGTTAGCTATATTGTGATTCTACAGTAGATGAGAGGCAAGGCTACCGGAGACTCAAAAGGTCAACAAAGGAATGGTTTGTCACACAGTAAGCCAGATGTTTAGAATGGGTTTTGCATTTTATCTTGTTATCAAGTCCTTCTCAAAGACCTGGGATAGGCAGATGTTGTTTGATGGTATTAAAAGTATCGTTACAGGATATAAGCTGTTCCAAGTAAAGCTGCCTTTGCAATTGACTGGTGGTGATTTTGTCAGTGCCTCTTGTTGGACTTGATCTGTAATAACTATTATTATTAATGGGTTCACAACAATGTGAAGTCACAGCTTTAGCTCGTGCTGGCCTTCATGCATATTGAGTTCTTTCTAAGAACCTAGGATGTCATAATGTATTGGTTAGTATACGTATGGATATAAGCAGTGTGGCCTTTTGTAACTGACAGATGGACATTGTGCCAGTGTGCAGATTTTCTAAGTACCATCCCTTATTACTACTGCTTTTGCTTTGATGTATGCTTAAAGTTTCTGCCCATGGGGCACAAAAGACAAAAATATGACTTCGAAATGTAGGGCATGATTGATGAGTGGCTGAAATATATCCTAGAATGTTAGAGAATAATAGTGTTCACAAAAGAGAAATACAATCTATTCAAGAATGATGGAAGAGGATTAGGCTACAATTCCTTACATGCTTACTTGAACAGAAATCAGCAACCTGATGCTGTTCAGGTATTCAAGTCAGCTCCTGGTGATTTCATGGATGCATTCATGTAATTTCCTTGGTTACAACATGGGACTGGTTTGCCATTACCCTTTTCTGGGATTTAAAAAAAAACTACTCTAGTTTACAAATCAAATTCCTTCATAAATTGGTGAGTTTTCAAAAACGTTGCTGACTTGTTCTAAAAAAAAACCCAGACAGATACTAAAAATGATGTTTCAGACCTTAATCAATGTTACAGGCTCATCAACTTCTGTCTTCTTGTCTTCCATCTTATTATCACATCATGGGTTGCTATTCCTCATTACTAGCCTCTTCCTCTCATGTGCCTAATTACTTCTGTTTCTCAGGCTTTCTTTTTTTGATTTGCATAAGGGAAGGGAAGGGAAGGGAAGGGAAGACAAATAAAACATCAGTGGACCCCAGAAATACTTTCTCAGAAGGTAATAAGAGGCAATTTGCCTTTTGAAATACCTTCTTCCATTTACATTGTTTTCTGTTTTTGTGAAAAGATGTGGCAGAATGCTGTTCAGCCTAGATAATAAGTATACAAAATATTGTATGACTACAGCACCATACACACAGACCAATCCTTTTAGATTTAGCCCTGACATTTTTGTTATTTCACTGCATTCATCCGTGGAAATTTATCCACAAACACACACACACACACACACACACACACACACAGAGAGAGAGAGAGAGAGAGAGAGAGAGAGAGAGAGAGAGAGAGAGAGAGAGAGAGAGAGAGAGAGAGAGATGTTTACTCTATCATAAAACATTTTCTGCTTGAAGAGATTTATGTAAGTGGTAGCACTTCTCATTTGTTGCAGAAATGCCCTACAAAATATTTAAGAACTTCCCAGAAGCAAATAGGAGCCAATATCTTTGGTAAACCCAAAGTACCAGACTTCATACTTCAGCATTTTTTCTGCATAGATATTTTTTTTTAATTTGTAATCCAATGAGGATAGTGATAAGCTTTCTAAATACAATACTTTCAATGTTATATAGTTGATGGGAAGGGTACTTGCAATTACAGGCTATCATTCCTAATACATCCCACTGTTCCCTTTGATGAATTTAGTCAGTTGGCTTTTGTCCTTACTTCAATTGCTCATCAATTGGATATCTAAGACAAGAAGTCCTGTTACATATAGGGAAAACTCCTTTAGATAGGCGTCTCACCTGCAAGCCTCTGGATTGGTGGAGATGGGTAGCAGCAGCAAATTTCTGGGTGTGCAGCTAATAGGTAGACTAGCTTAGTCCCTCAACAGTGAGACACTGGTGAGGCAGGCACAGCAGCGCCTGCATTTTTCCTTCCCCTGTCCTTACCACTTTCTATAGAGGGACAATTGAGAGCATCCTGTCATATTACATTACATTCTGGTTTGGAAGCATCACTGCTTCAGACAGGAAGGCAATGCAGAGAGTGATGAGGATGGCAGCAAACATTATTGGCAGTTCACTCGCTTCTGTCCAGGACATAGCATATAAGCATTGCTTGAGCAGGGTCCACAGGATTGCCTCTTCACGATCTGTTTCCCTTACTAACTTCTGGGAGGAGGCTTCGTGGTATCCGAAGCAGATCATTCAGATTCAGTCAGTTTTGTGCCATACAGTATTAACCTTGTGAACTCTCAAGTTTCCTCTTTCCACTATTTATTTAAGATGGACAGTGATTAATATTTATATGTAAGGGTGTAGGTATATGCATATAGCATGTGTACATGTGCTTTATGTATCTGTACACTTTTGAGAGCAGGCAACAGAATTTCATTTTTAATGTGTGCCAGTGTACCTACAGTAAAAAAAATGACAGTAAAGGATATCTTACCTTACCTTATCTTACCTTACCTCCCCCTCCTCATCTGCTCATTTCCTAGGGAGAATGTAAAACATGTTGTGAGCCCATGGAAGAGGGAATGGTGAAGGAAATGTTTTGGAAGGGACCCTCATTGGTTGTCTGGAACGTAAAAGGAAAGGGGAGGAGAAATACTTTCAGTCTTGCAAGATTCTTTTATTTTAACTTTACAATAGGGCTAGTACTCCTGGTTATGCTGCTTATTTGGACTACCTTGCAGGGCTTACAGTTTCTCTCAAGAGACAAAGACTTTGGGAACACTTTGGAGGTGAGACAGCTGTCGACATGAACCAACCCTCGCTATTTACCTCTCCTATTAGAATGTGCTTCAGTTGATAAAGAAATGAGAGGCATTATTATACCTCGTATCCAGAGATTCTTAACTTAGAATTATTCCAGTTCGTGCTAGCAAGGGGGTTTATAAGCAATCTGGTCATCATACATGGTCAGTACTAAGGCAATAGGAAAGTAAGTGGAGACACTCCTCTTGTCAGGCTTGAAGAACCCAAAATGACACATGGAAATATTTCTGAATGGTTTCCTTTATTGTTCTTCACCTATAAACAGAATCTTGCCGGACCATTTGCACAACTATAGATATACTCTGGGAATGGCCAGGGAGGAGCCATTTTAACCCTCTTCCTCCCTACCAAAATTTCCATGCTTCACTGCCTTTTTGGCTGCTGGAACCCAGCCCCGTCCTCCTTGAAATCCAGACTATATTCCATTTCACCCCTAGAAGTTAGACAAGGTACTCCTATCTGACTTCTGCTTCAGCTTCCCTTCTATTCCTGAGTTGCATTAGAACTAGGCACCTCTCCATTGTTTATTTTTCTTCTGATGAATACTCATCTGGAACCCATGGCACAGTTTGGGCGAGGAAACCAGAGTAGAAGAAGCAAGCCAAGGCCAATTAACCCAAATAACTCTGCAGCTCCATTAAGATAAGATGCAGGAATTGGTTTCACATTGGTAGTACATTGCTGGCACCCGAGCACTTACAGTAGTTAACCTCTGAGCACCAGTTTCTTCATGCACGCCTGCATTCCTGCACAAATACAACTCTGCTCTAGTTAGAGAGTAAAGCTAAGAGGAGGAGATTGACTGTGAGAAATTTTGGGGCTAGGAAAGCAGAAGTCAGATACATAGCAATTCAAATTTGTAAAGTCTCACTTCTTGAATTTGAGAAATGAGAGCTTTTAATGCTGAGTACCTTTAATTTTCAAGTAGGAAAAAATCATGTGGAGCAGGACAATAAAGGAATGACAAATCACTTGTTCTGAGATTACAGTTAAGACTGAAAAGCCGTGGGGACCGAGATAGAGCAAAAGCACCAATGAAGAAAAGGATAGAAGGGAGGGGAGGGAGGAAACATGTAAGTGAAACAATGCCCTGGAGAGCAGCATTATTCAGCTCTGCTACACAACTTCACAGGGTGCTGCCCAAGACTCTTATCCATTCCTTTCAGTCTCATGTGAGGCACTTCTGACACAATCCCAGTGCAGTGTCCAAGCTTCATGCCATACATTTTCCTCCTCCACATGTAGAGTAGCACAAGACAAGCATTTTTGTTGCCAGCAGAAAACTGGAGCCAAGCACATGGGCGTCAAATACAGGTTTTAAAAGTGCAGTGTAGGAGGGCATGTTTGTGTTTCTTACTCTATGAGTGATTGTCCGTGGGTGTAGTATATGTGCGTGTGTGGGAATGTTCATGTGTGCATGAGAGAAAAGAGGACATTAATGTGCTGCTGAGAGAGAAAGAGAGAGGGGGAGGGGGAGAAAAAAAAAGAGAGTGCAAACAGATAGTATCACTTTGGATTCTATAGTTATCCAGGCATTAAAGCCTCTATTCCACAAGCAGAGTAGGCTTGCACTGGCAAATTTCTCCCTCGGTCATTTGAATATTAAAAGTTGTTATGATAGATGAATTACCTGTTCTTATAATTTCTAATTTAGTTATTTCCCCCAGCAGAACATCCCATGATAGTTTGACGTCGGCTGTTGCTAAAAGAGGTAACAAAATTCGTTCTTCTCCAGATTTCCAGCAAGAGACAGAGCAAACCACACTTTTTGAGAGCAATATACCATTTGCAAGCACTCTCTTCCACAAATAATGAGACACTGTACAAAAAAGCTTCTTTGCCATTTGCCTACTAACACAAGGCTCCAATGTTTAGCTTAGGTTCTCAGTTCTCAATCAGGACTGCTAATTATAAAACACAGTTGCAGATATCTGCCTCATTTTTCTTTTATCTCTTTTTAAATTTATGTCTTCTGTGCTCCATACTTCATCATCATCTCAGTTGTAGGTAGTTATTTTTTTTTCAGTTCCCACTACCCAGGTGAAGTGATAAGTCATCTCCTTATCATACAGATTGCCGGAAGATAAAAGATGAGATATAACCACAATTGGGATTATTAGAGATCCCTCTGAATGCATTAGTTTGCATGAATGAGCTTAACTGGATTAATGAGCACAAAGGGGGTTGTTAAGCTCTGATGTGAATCCTACTTGAAATATCTAAATTTTCAATAGAAGAGAATATAGGCAGCTCAAGGCTGAGCTGTGGAGTCCTTGATAGTCTCTGAGCTTGATTGTTTGTTTGCAGACATTTCATTACCTGAGTAGGTAACATAAAATAATACTGTAATCAAGGAACTACCAAGGAAAAAACCACACACACCCCATCAACACTGGTAGGGCAAGTTACTGTATATAAACAAGGAGTAAACCCCACTCCTTACTAGCAGTGATGACGTTACCTAGTCAGGTAATGAAACCTCTGCAAGCAAACAACGAAACTCAAAGAGCACCATCTCAATTTCTCATAGTGCGCCAAATGGCCTGAGAACAAACAGCATAAAAAAAGAGGGCATCTAAACTAGGGATGGGAATCTGGGTTTTGCTGAAGTACAGCTCTTAGCATCCTCTGCCACACGCCAAGCTGAAGGGATCAAATTGGGGAGTTGAAGCTCATCTATAGGCATCAGGAGAAGATGCCTATACTGTATGGGGTGATAGCTGAAATATTTTCCAGAACTTCCTGTGGATGTCCAGGCGTAGCATACAAAGATGATGCTGTGCCCTTTTACATACAGTTCTCTCCTTAGGTGAGATATATATATATATCTTTTTCAGCTTCAGTATCTTATGTAGATTTCTTTGGATTGTTATATTTTTACTTATTTTCTCAGTTACTATGTATTAATGAAGTTATTGTGAAGATTATGAAGTTTCACCAGTTTTATTCAATTCAAACGTATTCATCTTTTTTTCAGCTGGATGAATTTTTGGCTTACTTTCACCACTAGGTTTCTGTCTTCTCTTGTTTCTGTGTATATATTTGTCACCATAAATCAAAGGTGAGGGAACTTAGCTTACAGATTTTGCAGCACTTGACATGAAAAATCCAACTTTGTGGCACATACATAGCATGAAACTGCTGCTGCAGATTATATCCTGTGTCCTGTTCACTTTATGTCCATATTATGTTGCCATCAGATATCTGTCTGTGATCTATATATTTAAGTAGTTGGAAAAGGGGAAATTACTACATCATGCTTTTATAGTATGGATATATCATCCTATATCAGTGATGGTGAACCTTTTAGAGACCGAGTGCCCAAAAACTGGCCCCGGCCCCGCTCCACGCCCCTGCTCTGCCCCCCCATCCCCTGCCCCGCCTCCCCACAGGACCACTCACCGCCTCCAGGGCCCGCCGCAGATCGCCCAGGCAGCCCAGCAGCGCTATGGCAGCCACACCCTCTGGCCACGCCCTGCAGCATCAACTGCACGATGGGGTGTGAGGGCAGAATCTTGTCTACGCTGCCTGGCTGCCATGTCCTTATCTGCATTGCTCCGTGTGGGCCACGCTCGAGGGCGACTCTCCTTCAGGGGAGCTGCTGGAGAGGAGGGGGCCACGGGGGGAAGGCAAGGCTGGGGCAACGGCATGTGTGCCCACAGAGAGAGCTCCAAGTGCCGCCTCTGGCACCCATGCCATAGGTTCGCCACCACTGTCCTATATGTTACAGGAGACGAGTGCAGCAAGACACCTAAAATGTGTTCCTCCATGCTTAAAAGTTATGTGGGAATAAACCATTGGTTCTTTGTATAGAAAAAAGGAATAATTTAATGTTTACACTGAGATGGATGAGAAACAGATTCTCAGCATGTGGTTCCAAATACCTGGTGCTTCCTTTATATGTAATTTAATTCCAATGTATCCTACTATTTGCATTGTAAGAGCTCTGATAAATATTTATGCAGCCATCAAATGGTAATCTATGCAAGAATTTACTCATGTCAATTAGGGTAGCATCGTAGAAAGTATTCTTCTTCTCCCAATAATAGCTGAAAGCAACAGTTTGAGCTGTAATTTGGAGAGGCATAATGCTAGCAAATAGTAAGAAAAGCTGTTCAAACAAATCTGGGTGGCTAAATGAGCTCTTATAATTCACTGTGAAATTTGAAGGAGAGATCCAGAAAAAGCTCTGAAACATATTTTATGTCCAGCCCCGCAAAAAAGTGGTCCATATGCGAACATCAAATGTGGCATAGCTGTCATTCCTGATACATTTTATATTATATGAAGCTCCCCCCCCTTTTAAATCAAACCCTAAATGGTTTGGTAATGTGTCACAAGAATGTATATTTCTTACTGCCTTCCTGGCTGTGTTAAGTATGATCTGAAGTGCCGCAGCCACAGGCAATGGAGTTGCTTTTGCTTCAGTAATGATTATTTCAGTATAGCCTAGCAAAAATTGTCATGAAGAAGCAGTAATGTAAGGAACGAGCATATTATCTAGCTCTCCCTAGCACAATGGTGCTGTACTTGAAAGTTGACACGGAGAGCAAATTACTTAAATATAGGCTTATAATTCTGCTTCTGAAACAAAAAGCATCTTCTAACAGACAGTATTTTTCAGGGAATTGAGCCCATGCAGAGGGGAGCTTTCTCCATAAATAGGTTCATGTGACAGGCTGAACCAAATACGCTATTGCTAGCGTGTATATGTATGCACCCATGTGCATCTTTATGTGTCATGCAAGCCTGGCTGATCCACATTGATTCATTTATGATCCAGTATATTTTATGAATCCAGTAATTTGATTAGTTCAATAACTACCGTAAGTTAAAAGGTGAACATATGGATAACACAGTCAGGGTGAATGGCTTGGTTGAGGTGGCAGAGAAGAATCCTACCCACTGGAGATGACTTTCAACAGACTCTGAATCCATTACTTACAACTAGACAAATTTAGTAGGAGATCTACATGCACAACGTTTAGAATAAGATTTGATTATGCATGATTGTTTCTGTTCTCACTCATAATGGGCTGGGGATATAGTAAAGTATAAAGCCGTGGTGGCACAGTGGTTAGAAAGCTAATTCTGCTGATTGCCAGCAGTTTGGCAGTTCGATTCCCATCAGCTCAAGATTGACACAGCCTTCCATCCTTCCAAGGTTGGTAAAATGAGGACCCAGATTGTTGGGGGCAATATGCTGACTCTGGAAACTGCTTAGAGAGGGCTGAAAAGCACTGTGAAGTGGTATATAAGTCTAAGTGCTATTGCTATTGCTATAGAAGATAGTGTTACTATAGAACTGACCTTAAGTTTCTACTCTTCTGCAAATAGGAAAGTTTGATAAATAGATGGGAAATAAAACAAATTACCAATGAACCAATGTCCCCCCCCCAGTTGACATATTTCAGTTTTCTAATTTGAGTGAATATTCCATATAGCAGGCAATCTAGCCACCAATTTCTGTACATCCAAGAGCATTAATGGTGATCATAGAGCTATTAATGATTATGTGTCAGTCCAGCTACTGTGCAATAGTAATGAGATTGATTGATTATATATTATCAAGTCAATATTGATTCCTAGTAACCATTATCCAGAATGATTTGTCCCCTTAGATCTTCCATTGTTACATCTATCACTGCAATAATTGAAGCCGTCCACCTTGATTGTCCTCTTCTCTTTCCTTCCACCTTTCCCAGCATGATTGACTCCACAGAGAGATATTGCACAATGTGCTCCAAATGTGATAGTTTTGAGACTGGTTATTTTTGCCTCAAGTGAGAAGTCCAGATTGCTTTGTTCTAAAATTCATTTATTAATAGGTTCAAGATATTATCAGGAGTTCTTTCCTACATCAAAGTTCAAAATCTATAGTGCTATTTCAAAGTTCAAATTTGAGAACTTCTATATAATCACCAGAAATTCAGAAGAAAAAAATAATGGCAAAGATCTGATAGTAAAATGGCATGGGACAGATTATTTGTACGCTGTAAATTTCAGAGATGTCAGTCCTCTGAACAATCCTTTCAGTGCCTTGGTCTTCATCAGTTTTTTATTATTTATTTCAATTTACAGATGGGTGGATAGATAAAGATAGATAGATCACTGGCAAGACCGTACAAGATTATATGATAATGTGCTTTTTTCAACAAAGAATTTTTAGGTTCTCATCTTTAGTCTACATTATTCTGCATATCTTCTCCCTTTATGGACCAAGAAACATTGTTCTTTGCAGGCAGGCAGTTTATTTGTTTTACATTTATATACATTTTCTTCTTTAGTACAATTTCCCTCCTTTTCCCCAAACTTTGAATCTTGTAGGAAAAAAGAGCTTTGGAATTAATGGCAGAGTCCAGAGTTTTGTTACTTTTTATTTTATTTTCCTGAGTTTATTTTTTTATTTTATTTTCCTGAGTATTTTTCCTGCTTTTGTTCTAACTACACTTATTTCAATATATGTTAAGTATAAGATACATGATAAACTCAATTTTACTTTATTTTAGTTTTCCTATAGACTTGGTCTTGCATGCGAAGGACCAGCATCACCTGCAAATAACTTGGAAGTTTAATTTCCTAATTCAGCAGGGGACAGACGGTTTGCAGTTGTGTCATATTTTTTTTCATTCTTTCATTTTTTTAAAAAAAATTTGGATGTTGGCTTTCAAAGAGTGAAGTGGTTTCTATTTAATTAATAAATTAATTATTAAGTAGGTTTATAAGGCCACTGAACTCAAACAATGTAGCTTTGGGTGGCCTATATCAATGAACAAAAGCCAAACAATGAACCACACATATTATTAAAGTATATACAATACTGTACATAAATAAAAAATGGTGACCAGACACCATTAAAGAACAAAAAAGGGGGGACTCCACTTAACTGGCCCCTAATGACTGGAGGAAAAGCCAGGTTTTAACAGTTTTCCTAAAGATCAGCAGAGTTGGAGTCTGTTATGTATCAGGAGGAGATCATTCCCAAGAACAGGAATAACCAAAGGAAAGTCACCCTTCCTATGCCTCATGAGATGACAAGGTTTAAAAGTAGGAATCTAGAGTATGCCCTCTCTGTGAGAGCAGGTGGAATGGGTGGATAGTGGTTCCTCAAGTCCTTTAGGGCTTTAAAAGGTGAGAACCAGCACCTTGAATTACACCTGGAAGTCTATTGGAAACCAGTGTAGCTTATGAAGTAGCAGTGTTACATGGGCATATCGAGATGTACCCTTACCTACCCATACAACTGCATTCTGGGCCAACTGAAGCTTTGTAGATCAAGTAACAGAATGGTTTATTTATTTATTACAAGATTAACCGGTAATCTTAGTTTATTGTTAGAACATAGGCATTGAAGGATAAAAGTTACAGTAGGCCAAAACACTGTGCATGGGTCTTTTCCATGTACTTTGCACCTTTCTGAATTATGAAGTATGAAAGCATGAGTATATGATCACTTAAGCATTATTCTACTTATGTGGGAAATCGCTCCTGGACAATTAGGTTCTACATGGTAAAGAGAATGTTTAAAGAACCCTGAAGCCATATGGATATGGAAGGCAAAGCCTTTGGGCTTGTTGTCTTTCTGGGTCATGCTCTTCTTAACCAGACATAATCTTTCACTTGAGATTGCTGCTTGGCTACCTTTCTGCAATCAAAAGATCTTATGAGACTCAATTCTTTCATGCACACACACGATACGTATGCCAGAATATATTTAAGAAATTGAACCTTATGAGTTAGTACCATTTCATCTGTTACCTAGAATTCTTACTTGTGACAGTTCCTTTTTGAGGTTTTCTACTTTTAGCATCTGATGAATTGTCAAAATAATCAACTTTTTGACTTTTCCCTAGCTTGTTCTTTTGGCAGAGGAAGTGTCCCATCCTGCTACTAAAAATACATTGGGGGTATTTGAGGGGGATTGAAAGATGGCTGGGTGGAATCTTTTCTAATGCATCTCAGTAGCAAAATATAATACTATAGTATGATATATAATATTATAATACAATACAATACAATACAAAGCAATAGTTGCTGTATTTGAGCAAAACATTAGTCTGACTTTCACTGCAAAAGCAGCATAGCTTGAGTGTCATCCAAATGAAGGTTCTGAATATTTACAGTTAGGTTAAGGTTAATGTGAATTTACAGAGGGAAAATTATTGCAATGCTGAAGAGCTGGTGGCCTTCCAGATGTTGAATTAATGGTGAAGGACTTAGAGTTTGTCCTTCAGTAACGTAGACCATTTATTCATCAGCCATCTTTGTAGATCCCTGTAGACTATCATGTGGCACATACACAGAAAGAGCCAGATGCCCAAATGCCTACAGAATGCATATATGAGAAATCTAACAAACAGAAGAAGACAAACAAGCAATGAAAGAAATTCTAAGCCAGTCTGAATTAGGGCCACTTTTGAGTTGAAAATGTGCCAATCCATCTGTTCCTCAGACCACAGGGTCTTTCTGAGGAAAATATTATTGAGTTCAACTCCATGGATACAAATCAGGACTGCAGTGCTGAAATATATGTGAATAGCACCAACTCTTTTTTTTTTTTTTACAGAAAGTATACATTGTATGCAGGTGATTCAGACCTGTGATAAAATATTTGCTTGATGTTGTGGCTATATTCTTTGCACAATAATGCAAAACATGTATTGTATTGTATGTTATATTCTTGGCTAAGACCAAGCTATAATTGGCAAATGCATTCTATGCGGTTTTCTAAAAATCCATTTGTAAATGTTACATTCTAAGTAAAAATTTAAATCAATAATTGAAGAATCTTAATTACCAAAATACATTTGAATCAACTACTAAACATTCAGAACTGTGCAAAAAGTGCTTTTGAGATTACAGCTACTTTATAAGCAATATGTGTTTCATCCCTGTTCTATATTTGGATGTTCCTAGTTCATTTATCTTGTATCATTCATGCTGCTGTATGCATTATGTAGACAATATGTAGACATATTTTGTGTTAAAAGAGATTGAAAAGAAAGAAAGAAAGAAAGAAAGAAAGAGAAAGAAAGAAAGAAAGAAAATGTTATTGTATAGTAAGAGAAGAAAAATATCTAAAACTTTAGTCCAACTGGCTCAGAAAAAAAGCTTATGTATCTTGGGGGGAAGGCAATCAGATATCTTACTTTTAGTTAAACCACTCATGGAAAATTGGTATGGAGAACATATAAAAGTATTGTAATGAAAACAAATGAATGACCTATGCCATTTGATGTGAATGAGCTTTATTGAACTTTAATGGTATACTTCTATAATATGTCTGAAGATCTGATTTATAGAGAATGGCAGTACAGAACGTTATTCTTATTCACCTTTAAGAATTCAAATAAATAGCAATGATACAAATAAAATAACTTTTATTTAAACAATGAGGAGACATTCCTATCAGTGGGATTGAATAAGATTAGAATTTTACAGTAACACAATTTAATTTTACAAAGAGAATCATATATAATGATCCTTGTAATATATTTGCTTACTAGTAAAAATATTTACATCAATGTTCCTCAATTAGTTATGGGGATGGAAGGAACCATAAGGATTTGTGATACAGTGCCTAGAAAAATCAATTTCAATTTCTTTATAGATGGCTGTCCAGTTTCTTCTTAAAAACCTCCAGAGACAGAGAACTCACAATGTCCATAGATAGGCTGTTTCACTGTGATACAGGTCTTATGGTCAGAAAATTTCCCTTATATTTAAATGAAATATAGGTAGATGCAATTTATTATATCTGGTTCTAATTTCTGTGGTAATGGAAAATAGTTCCTGATCATCTTCCATATGGGATCCTTTTACGTACCTGTATGCTTATACTGTATCTTTTCTCAGTCTTCTTCTCTCCAGACTGATTATCCCAGGTTCCTTCAGCTTATTTTATTATTGCATGTCTTCAAGTTGCCATACTGTATTAGCTTTGTCATTCTTCTGGAACCTGTTCTAACTTATCAATAACCTTCTGGACATGTAGTGCCCAGAGTTGCACATAGTACCCAGGGGAATAAGAACTTTATACATCTTTGATATGGTGCCTTGCTTAATGGAGCCTATTGGCATCTGTCTCACACTATTGGCTCATCATCAGTTCTGTTGTCCAGGTCATGAATAAAAAATATTCCCAAGAGAGATGCCTTTACAGATCCCACTGGTTACCACTCTCCTGCTCAATGTAGCACCATTAATGCTTACTCTCTGAATATGGTTAACGAGTCCGTTGTGAACCTACCTTATTTAATGCCATTCAAATTGCATTTAACCTTTTGTCAAAGAGACTGTGTAATATTATCTGAGAATGACATTGGGAGACGGGGAAGATGCTGCCCCAGAAATGGTTAAACAAGAGAGGGCATAGCTCTCAGCTGTGTAATGGATGAAGAAAGAGGTTCAGAAGGGACACACACCTCATACATTCTGAGGATATAAATGAGACAGTGGGTGATTGTACTTTTGGACTTGCAAGATTCTGTCGATGTTTCTTTCAATAAAGTAGAACTAGCTTATCTGGTCACGTTTCCTCTCTGGTCTTCTTGGGAAGGCTGAAAGAATGTCATGTAGAAATTTGCCAGAAGCTTTGCTGTGATTATGTTCCCTCTGTCCACTAAAATATTTTCTTTGTCAAAGAAGATGCAATTTAGCAATCATAGCTTACAAGAAACCTACATAGGCCTGATGTATTAGCTGCCCCAACATCTTTATTGATAATACTTATTGATTGATAGTTCTGGGATTGTCTTTGTCCATTCTTGAAGAATCGGATGACATTTTCCCTTATCCAATCCTCTTGTATTATCCCACTTCTCCAGAATTCCTCACAGATCATCTTGTCATTTCTGAATGAATTGGATTTCAGTCCATCACAATTCCTGGCCAAGATGGCTTTTCTGACTAGCTGGAAATTATGGGAGCTGATGTTTAACATATCTATGGGAGTAAAAGATGTATTACTCATGCCACATTCTTTAGGTAGTACTTCACAGAGATTCTGTGGGTAATAAATTGAAAAGATTGAGCATGGTTTCTGGCAGTTTTTATGATCTCTGTTTTCTAGCTTTATTCTTTTCTAGGTAGAATAAGATTCCATGACGCCTGCAGAGAATACAGCATGTATGTATACCAGTAGCTTTGATGTTGAGTGAAGCTGCTGAATCACTGTTACATAGATAGCCATTTTTCTTTATGCATCACTATTTATTCATGATGTCATCATGCGATGAAAACAATTTGCAGAGAAAAAGAAGGGAAGCTTTTGAAGTCACAGAATGTATTGAAGTCGATACAAATCTAGTGTTTGATAGTAGTGGACACAGAGGAGAGACTGACACTTCTTTGCTGGTCAGTGAAGAGCTTTGCTAATTGTTTCAATATCACCTTGGCATTTTGCTGAAAGTGAATTTTGTCAGAGCTCATGTGCATTGCAGACTATTGTTTTCATGAAAGGTAAAAAGAAAAAGCTGTAATTCAGAACCATGGACAGACCTCAGTTTTTTGCTATTTCCCTGTTATCCAAGGCCACTTACAGTTCCTTAGTCCTGACGATTTTGATCAGCACCATGGAGAGAGACAGGTGATTCTTACCTACTTCTGCTGCCTCTGCAATTCAGGCTAAAAGAGTTTTACTGAATTACCCTTATAGTAGCTTATTTAGTTTCAGGTTATAAATGTTTAAAATTTAGGGATGGTCAAAATTCCTTCCAGGCAACTGTTGCTAAGTGTGTTCTACACAAAGGCTCATTATTTCTGACCTGGTTAAGAGACTACATACATACACACACACACACACACACACACGCATGCACACACACACATCTACATATACTAATATATGTATCAGTTTCTTTAGGAAGATAAATGAGAAGTATCTATCATCATAATAGCCCATTGTAACAATTATTACAATGAGCTGATTCACTGTATTTCTCTGCAAGATAGTTATTTCCATCACTGCACCTTTTTTTAAGGAAAGAAAGCATCTGTTGAAACACATCTTAGAGCCCATTGGCAATGACACTGAAGGGGTTGAATACTTAATCAGGCATATCTTTTTTTTCTCCTCTGCTTCATTACTTTGTCTGAGAAATCATTTTCCCACCACACCAACATATGATGCTATATTCCAGTCTTCCACAATCTGGTATCTTCCAGATATATTAGAATTGCAACTCACAGAATTGCCAAAAACTATGTTGGATGGAAATTCTGGGAATTGTGCTATAATATGCCTGTAGTTCCATCACATCTCTGGAAAGCTGCTGGTTTTTTTTCTTCCAGTTATTATTTCTCCTATAGCCCTGCAAACAATGTGTAGACTTAGGACAACATAGATGAGTTATATTTGTTCCACTCCAATCTTTTTTTTTCTACATACATTCCTACATCTACATTGTTAAAAAAAAACTCGGCCCCAGAAAAACACCTACATTTCCCCTCTGTATTCCTACATTCTGGAATGCAGCTGCATCCATTCTCCTCCAAAGATGAATCTTAGTACTGTTTTTTGATTAGTGATACTTTTTTCTCTGATTCTCCCTATTCATGGCCTCTATTTAGTGCCTTTGATATACATTACTTTTTCAATTATATGCAGCATATTTTTGCCTCTGATTTATACCAGTTCACAAAAGTGGCCATTTTCCTATCTATTGAGAAGCTAGTAATGAAGGGATGAATTATGAGAGACTGGGATAGTCAGCAAAGAGTCAAGTCAAAAGCAATTCCCTAAATTAGAAACTGATATTAATAAATGCAATTTGAGAGGCTTATGGAGAAAGGAAAGGCATAGTATCAGAATGATTTAATATAACACTGGATTTGGTAATAATAATAATAATAATAATAATAATAATAATAATAATAATAATAATAATAATAATAATAATAATAATAATAATAATAGTAGTAGTTTAGAAATGCCGTGAAGTAGTTGAGAAGAAGGACTATGAAAAGAAGCTCTCCTGTGCCTCTTGATTCATAAAACTCAGTCCAGGAGCACAAAGCATGGGCCTTTATTCTGCATCTGAAAATCAGTGCCCATGCTCCAATACCTCAAATGCTTTTCTAGCAAAATCAGCATTTTCCCATAGTGGGTTGAGCTTAATTTTAGTCAAGGCATAATCTGGGATCATTTTTTCTAGCCTGGGGATAATCACTAAAAATTGGGAAGGAACAAAAAAGAGAGGGCTTAGAATGTGTAGTGCCATGTGCAGCTGAATACGATCTGTTCTCATGCTGTTGATGATTAGGGTAGGGAGTATAATTTTCAGGCTGCTTTGAGTCCTTGAATCCATTTTTTTAAAAAAGACAATGGGAGCTGGGCTTTGAAGTCACATTGATTTATTCTTTATTCTACTTGTGTTTGTGTGTATGCTTATAATATATAAGCCTAATGGAGGGGAGATTTTGTTTGTTTCATTGGGGCAGAATGGGGCAGTCTTCCTTAAACTGATACCATCCAAATGTTCCAAATATCGATTCTCAGCTTAGTTCTGAGAGTTGCTACCCAAAAGATTTATAAAACCTCAAGACAGGGAAGGCTTCCAGAGCAATACAACAGACTGAGAACAGTTCCGCTTTTTGTTGTGGAGGTGATAGCTGAATGTACCTGAAATAAGAGCTGATGAAGGAATCAGCTCCTCAGAGCTCCTCTCCAGATTAAGGAGAAAATGAGGATTGCCTATGTTTGGCTGTATTATAAGACTGATATGGAAAAAGATGTTGTCGATCCGAAAATGGATTTTAAAATGACAGAACAATGTAGAAAACAATGCCAAAATTAATTTACAAATGAAACCATCTGATATTTTAATAATCCAAGGGGACATACAAATAATAAATCAAAAGAGTGACTTGAAAAGTCTTCTTAATTCTGGATATATAAAGAGAATGTGTGGAATCAAAGAAACTCTTTTTAAAATGAGACAAAAGAAAATTGCTCAAGTTGTTCCTGGAAATAGAAAGTGATAAGAAATCAATTTGTGGGACACTACTTGATAGGGGTAAAGATCAACTTTTTAAAAAATAAAAAGAAGATTTATAAAAATGAATCTTGGCTAAGGGATAAAATATATGTGTTATGTTTTCTGATTTCTATTAATTAGATTTCTTTTTGACTAGGACTGTATGATGAGAACATATCAGAAGAGAAGTTAACATATATACACAATCTACATAATTATATACAAAACTTCTAGGGTGGGGGAATGGCAATGGCCTCATAACTGGATGTCCAATTCAGCCATTGCCTCTGGCATTGCTTCATGCAGATCTTCTAGGGCAGCAGTCTCCAACCTTTCTGGGACCAGGGACCAGTTTCGGAAGAAAATTGTCTTCCACAGATGGTGGGGGGAAGGTTTTGTGTGCAACCTAGATCCTGCCATGCGCGGATGAAGCTTTGCTCACTTACCAGTGAGCTTGCACAGACCAGTTCCTAACAGACCATAGACCAATTCGACAGTTGGGGACCCCTGTTCTAGGGAACCAGAGAATGCATGTTGTGGGCAATCTGGTACAATATGTTTAATAGTTTGCATATCTGTAGCACAATCACAACAAGGGGAAATCTTTCCATCCCCACTGAAACAGGGCAGAGGCACTTCTTCCAGTATCGTACCTAATTTTGTTCAATTTTGTCGAGACAGAGCGAGGGAGGTCAAAACCAGGTGGTTTGGTAGAGAGATCACTAATGATCAGGCCACAAGAAGGCACTTTGAACCCTTCCTCTCTCCAGGCATTCTCAGGATTAAACTGGGGAGCTGTTAAGTGAATAGCTGTTTTCCATGCTGGCCTATGGGATTTTAATCTTGTGATGGGCTGTGCATTGTCCTGGCGAATAGGGAAGACCTTATTGTTCAGTATCCTTGACCATAACCAAGCAAGAGCTTGTCGTCTTCTAATGTGGGACGGTGTGATATTGCTAAGTACTGGTAACCAGTGCACAGGAGTTGGATGCAATGTGCCAGAGATTATATGTGTTGTTTGGCAGAGTTGGATATCAACCATTTGGGTGTGGGCGCTTGCACAATATTCAGCTATGAAATAAACCAGAGCCAAGGCTGTTGTTTCATAGGGAGTTAGCATCAGCACCCCAGGATGTTCCAGCCAGGCTGTTCAGTAGATTGTTGCAGCTTTTCAATTTTGCAGCATGCTTTTTCCAGGTGTTGTCGGAAGGTTAATGATCTGTCCAGGGTTACCTCCGGGTACTTCAGAGTGTGGTTACACTGCAATAGCTTTTGTTTTAATAATCCTTTTGTAAAGACAAAAGGGTACGTTTGGATTATACCGTTGAATATTTTGATTAATATTAATATACATATGTTAATATTTCTAGCTCCTAATAGACTTTTGCTGATTAGGATTGAATGATGTGTTTTTGTGATTTTACTATTGGTAAAGGATGATTTTTGTGTGTGTAAATTGAAGTATTAGAGAACGTTTTAAGTTAGCCTAATTGTTTATACTTGTCTGGAGGGAGATGGGAGCCATTTTTATATCTCTTTTCTTTCATTTATGTTTTTTTTTCTATCTTCACTTTTCCATTTCAATATTTTTTTTATATTTTCTCAGTTTGTATTAGTTTTCTATCTCTGCATTTGTAAACTTTAAGTAAACTTATTGGGGGCGGAGGGGAAAGACAGAGAAGACTGGTATAGTGTCTATATAAAATCAGGTTCCACTGTATGCTTCTGTTAAATGTTCACTGAAGAATATAAGTCAGAATATACCCATCTAAATCAAAGAAATTCTAGCCTCATAAAACCCAGGAGAACCTTCATGAAAATCCAGAGATGAAAGGATGGAGCACTGTCAGTTCTATACATAGTTCTCCCCATGCCTCAGTACAGAGGCAGAAGCCTCATGTGGCTGACTTTAACTTGGATAACAAGAAAGCAGAATAGAAGTCTATATATGGATTGCCTGAATCGTAAACTGATCTTGCCTTCAATTGCATCACAGAGCCTGAATTTCATTAAAAACAGTTTTATGTCTTTCCATGATTGGTTATAATGACTATAATAGAATAATCACGGAAAAGGGAACAAAAACTGTTCTAGAAGCAGAAAAATCTATACAGAAGCCCCCTCGTGATATGATATTTTTGCATCTTTTTAAAATACATGACATAGTGAAGGTATAAGATAAGCAAAGAGGCATGCAAACAATGTTTGCCTTTTTATTTGACCAGTTCAAACCATCAAAAAATGGGAAAATAAACAAGAGGAGCCAAAATCTGAGAACACAAATGACATTTTACCAAATTCAACAGCTAAGGGCTTTGATAGATTCTGAAGAATTTGTCTTGTATTATTCCACATATCATATGTTGTTCATCGTATATTTTCCAGAATCTGGACCTGTTTTCATATTAATGACAAGCACGTAACTTGTGGTTTAGGGAGTTTATTTAATATTCCCCAGCAATTACCTTCACCAAAACACAGATCTGTCCCAATTAAGTCCAGCCACAAACAGGCTTGATAGTCCACAAAGTAATTGAAAGTTTCTCAAACAAAATAACTCCACCAGGCAAAACTTAAATCCACACACAACGGAGCTCACGTGACAAAAAAAGTTCACAGTCTCCAAGGCCCTATTCCAAACATGTGTCAAACCAGAGTGAAGCAGGATTCATGATGATCAAACAAACAGCTGGAAAACCAAAATGTTGTTCCCAGCAAAGCCTCCGTCTGTCTGCTATGATAAATAGCCAGCTTTCTCATGCAGCCCATCAAGACGGGTGGGTTTTCTCCTCTTGAGTGGTCTGCCTGATCTCCACTGCTCCTGCCTTTTCTCTGCCCTGCGTGTTCTCGGATCAGGTGCAGAAGACAGTTGCTCCTCCTCTTCACTGGCTGTCTTCCACTGCAAACTTTCCCCAGCTGAAACCTCCTCCAAATCTCTTTCAGATGGCCGTTCAGAGCCATCCATCAACCCAGTTCCTGATGTGCCAGGAATGGGCTCAATCTTCCCTGAGCTGACAGCTGAGGAGGAATCAGTTACCCAAGGGAGACATCACACGATGTTACATTCAGAAATAGAATTGGATGAATCTAAGCATATTTTCATTTGTGAGAATTGGCTATTTGTTTTGCAAGGTGTTAGATCACAAACCAGATTATATACATAGGAATATCCAATTGTATTCTGAGAGCCAGTATGGTGTGGTGGTTAAGGCATCAAGCTAGAAACCAGGAAACCATGAATTCTAGTTTTGCCTTAGGCACAAAGCATCTGATTAAACTTGGGCCTGTCACTTTCTCTCAGCCCTAGGAAATAGGCAATGGCAAACCACTTTTGAAAAACTGTGCCAAGAAAACTGCAGAGACTTGTCCAGGCGGTTTCCCAAGAATCAGACATATTTGAACAGGGGCGAGGGGTAATATTCTACAAGAGTCTCATGAATACATACAGTAGTTTTAAGTTGTAGAGAAGTCTGATTGATAGAGGATGCCATATTCTGCTTAAACTCTGAAGCTCATTTCTATCAGGTCTCTTACATTTTGGAAGTCTTCTCATCTATGAAATGTACATTTACATGTATCTAATATAGTAACCATTTGAAGAGTCAACTACCCATTTAGCTTTTCTGATATTCAACAATCTGTCGAGGCCAAGTAGGCTCTTATAGATCTGGTCTCTGTAGCCCCCCTTTGGACTATTTCATTCTGCATTTCAGTGCAGTACACTACTACTTGCCATCAAGTTCATGTCACTTACTGCTGAAAAGATATACTTATGGTGATCAGGACAAGACGAATCATTGTTCTTACTTAGAAGCTTTCTTTCCAAGGAAACAAGGGAAGGAGACAGAGTCCATTCCCTTATTCATCCCCATACTCTCTAATTTTCTCTCTTAAGTCCTCATGCTAAAGGTTAGCAGGGGGAGTCGTGGTGCAGCTGACACTGAGCCAATGGCACCATAAGGAGCCTGAGTCTCTTTTTGGTTTCCATAATTTGAGTTACATTTCAAAATGTCAGTCAGATTTATTCCTTCACTCTCTCTCTCTCTCTCTTTTCCCTTAGAAAAATGTAAAAATGTGTAATTTTTTTTTTAAAAAAACCATTTTGGAACATTTTGCTTTTAGTGAAAACCACCCCCTCACAAGGACATACACACATGTGCATGTACCTACACAAGCCCTACCCAAAACTGTTCCAGGCAGAGAACGTTACAACTGCCTCTTCCTCCCATTGTTCACTCCACTGCCTGCCTTATGGAACAATAGCACAAACTGCTTTCAGCATCTGTCATCCAGATGGAACGCTCCATTCTAAACTACCAAGCATCACATCCAGAAATAGCACCCAACCATGTGTGTGTGGAACTCAGAAGTGTAATGGGAAAGGGGCTGGCAAGAATCCGGTGACAGTAGAAATTGCTGGAAGCTTGACTGGGTATTAATGGCAAGTCTGGAATGTACACCTTTAAAAAAGAAAGCTGTCCCCAAAAGAATGATTGAAGTGCTTCCTGCGAATTGAAGGTGGAATCTGCTGGATAGGTGATTTCTGAAAGAGAACTTGAAACTAGTTGACACTAACTCTCAGCAAGATGTTGTTACAGTTTGTCCAAATACATCTTGGTTCAGTGAAGATCCCCATGACATCTCTGCAAGGGACTCTTTGTAGCTGATTTTGGACTTACAGCTCTACTTGAGTAGCAAGTAGAAACCATTGTTGAGACGCTTTGCCCAGTTTAAACTTGCATGCTGGTAGCAACCCTATCTGCTTTGTGAAGCCCTGATAATAGTGACTCACAACTTCATCATCACATACAATGTGTTGTGCATGCAGCTACATTGAAGATGACTCCTCCGCTGCAGTTAGTACAAAATGTGGTCGCCAAAAACAAACAAGATAGGGTTAACAATAACACAAAATGCATATATTTACATTATATCTGCCTGTCTCTCATTTCAGATCCTTGTTCACTGAGTTGTGGCTAGGTCTGGAAAGCGGGGTAGCCCTTTCAGAGATAGTCCTAACTGAGTTTTGGGTGTGGCATCAGCTAAAACACGAGTGAGTGTAAGGTGTAGTGATTGTTATCTGGGAATTTCTTCTGAGTCCAATTCAAGATGCTTTTCAACTTTAAAATCCTTCATGGCATGGGACTAGGTTATCTGCTAGACCATCTGTCCCTGATTACCTCAGCCCAATAGATTCAGTTCAGCAGAGAGGGCATAATATGAGTTCCATTTGTGAGGGACTTAATAGTTGATGGATCCCAGTGGGTGGGTCTTTCCTGTCTACCTTATGAAACATTCTCCACCCCAATGTCAATTTTAGCTCCATCCCTGTTAATGTTCAGTAAGTTCCTCAAAAGCTTGTTATGTCACCAGGCTTAGGGGTCTGAGGGAACCAATAAAATTTTAAGGTGGCTCCCCTAACTTACTCTCTCCATTTGTGGTTTGTACATTATAATTGTTAATATTTTTTAAAAAATGAAATGATTGTCCATATTTTATTATGATTATTTTTATATTTGTTTATATATTGTGATTTTATTTGATTGTTGTAAGCACTTCTGGAAAGATGATCTGCTATACAAAATTTGAAAACTAACCAAAGAGAGAAGCAACCTAGAACTAAGGAGAAATTTCCTGAGAGTTAGAACAATTAACCAGTGGAACAACCTGCCTCCAGAAGCTGTGAATGCTCCAACACTGGGAGTTTTTAAGAAGAGACTGGACAGCCATTTGTCTGAAATAGTATAGTTTCCTGCCTGAACAGGGGGTTGGACTAGATGATCTCCAAGGTTCCTTCCAACATAATATTAATAATAATAGTAATAATAGTAATAATAGTAATAGTAATATGTATTTGTAATATATGCTTGGAATTGTGAGCCACCAGAGTTTGTTTGCTGAGATGGGCAGCTATAGAAATCAAAGAAATATATACATACATTCATGCATAAATCCGACCAATCTCTAAGGAGCAAAAGGCATTATACCAAGCTGCTCATCATACCAGAAGTGCTTACAACAATCAAATAGAATCACATGGTATACTTACATGATTGTAGTACAGGGTTGTACAAGTTACGTGCCTTCAGGTTGTTGAACTATGACTCTTAGCATGCATCACCTTTTGCTTTGTAACTGGGAATTGTTGGAAGATGTGGTTGAGCAACATTTTGAGGGATACGTGTTTTCCATCCCTGCCTTTAATCCGAACTTAATGATCCCATAGGGCCCTCTTTCCCATTCAGCTTATTCTTTGCATTCATTCTGAGAGAGAATGATGGAGGCCTCTACTCTTCATGATTAAAAGGAATAAGTAATTGAGACCCCCACATTATTGAATATCCCAGGATACCTAATTGCATTTTTATATTTAAAAGGGAGATTGGTTAAAATAGTTAAAATAGGTTACAATAGTTCTGGGCTCAAAATCATCCAGTATAAATTTCTTGTAAGAGTGTGAATCTGTGTCTGTGTCTGTTCTACAATCATTGTGCCATTGTTTTCACTTCCCTTCTGTCTGCATTCCTGGAACATTACTTGAAGTATCTTTTTTTTTTTAGTGTTGCTTTACATAGTAAAAAAATATGTTGTATGTCCACATGCGTAAATTCTCATGTTTTCTTAAGATAACAGTAATGTAACACATAATTATCTACTCTTCTACAAGAATGACCTGCCATTTTCAGAATCATTTTTAAAACCATTTTTAAAAGACGGAAGTCTTCTCCCTAGCAGCCCCCTGCCCTGTGGAACATCCTTCTCCCCGGAAGCCCACTGGCAGCAAGGTTTCTAGTGACTGGAACACCACAAAAGGCTGCTCTTCCTCCAGGCTTTAAAGGTGAAGCGGGAACTGAGTGATTGTTGTTATTGGGAAGTGGGTGCTGATCCTTTTGGGGATTATTTTCAACATGTTTTTATTATTGTTGCTGTGAAGGGACCAGAGTTATAATAAGTAAGATGGGAGCCATATCATTTTTCCAAAGAAATAAACATAAAGTAAGAGCGTAATCTATCCTTTAAAGCAGGGGTCTTCAACCTTGACAACTTTAAGACTTGTAGACTTCAGCTCTCAGAATTCCTCAGCCAGCTATGCTGGCTGAGGAATTCTGGGAACTGAAGTCCACAAGTCTTAAAGTTGTCAAGGTTGAAGACCCCTGCTTTAAATGTTTCTTCCGAAGACTTGGTATATACAGGAACAACAAGGCTGCTGCTTCTATTTTAATTCCTCTTTGATCTACTTGGGTCAAAATGTTTTAAGAAATTTAATGAAAAGCATAAATAACATCCACAATAAAAAAAAACTTATCTTGATCTTTTTAAACAACTTTCACACACATGCACACAAAACAAAACGAAAAAAATTTCCTTTGATACCTAGATGATCACCATATATACTGAAACACTATTCTGAAGCCTCAGTGAGGCAGGTTTCTCTCTCGAAGTCCTTTTCACACCTCCTGGCTCTTTCCTGAAAACAAAATGACCCCCACCCTAAAATTATTGTTTTGCTTCAGCATCTCAACAAAAGCAATAAAGCACTTGTGGCCTAATAATTACTTTGTTCTGCTGTAGAGCCATGGTATGATTATCATTAGGATTTTCTCAAAGCTCTTTGTGAGGCCTGATCCCTCTGAAGCTTGTCTGGAGATATGATGATATATTATTAATTGTCAAAGATAAATGGTTTAGCAAAAATCCTAGGAAAGAGGAGGACAGCTACAGACAACTTTTCATGTCTTGGCCAAGTATCGTTGGAAGGCTTTTGAATGTGATAATATTCCAAGGGTGACATTTCATCCTCAGTAGCAACATATTTACCAAATGAACTGTCATAATTTTCAAATTGTCTCCTTGATAGTATTGTCAGTTCACAGTCTCTTCCCACCTCTAACACTGATGTTAACCCATTCCTTCACATACCATCCAGTTAAGAATCATCAAACTATCTTATATGCCTTTTAGATAGAAAACCGTTTTGATCCGTATGTATAAATTTTACTAAGAATCTTTCAAGGCGTTTAGCCATTATGGCCATGAAAATTTTATAGTCCGAATTTAATAATGAAATGGGCCTGTAATTTTTGATAAATGCCAAATCTGAATTGTCCTTGGGGATCAAAGCGATAGTTGCTTCTTCCCATGAC
>NW_015386191.1:222529-223734 GCF_001527695.2 Protobothrops mucrosquamatus | reverse complement strand
TTTGTTGCCCCAGTTCTTCCTTTTCAATAATATTTATCTTATGTTTAATTAGATCTAATTGTTGTTTCAGGTCACACCTTTGTGGTTCATTTTGTAAATTTTCCTCGGCTCTTCTAAGTTCTTCTTCAAGTTTTCTTTGTCGCTGTATTTTAGTTTTGTTTTCCCTAGCCATATAAGCAATTGCGACACCTCTCATGTACGCTTTGGCTGTATCCCATAAATTTTGAGAATTTGTGTCTTCCTTTTTATTCATCTGGAAGAATAGACCCATTTGCTCTTCTAATTTCAGTTTAAATTCTTTATGGTTTAAAATTGCTCCTTTTAGAGTCCACCTCCTCGGGTTTTTTTGTCCTCTCCATTTGATTCTAATTGGATTGTGATCAGCCCACGAATTTGTATCAATTAAAACATCTTCCACTTCTGAATTTAGATCTGTTGACAACCACGCCATATCTATCCTAGACCATGAGAGGTGTCGCCCCGAAAAATACGTATACTGCTTTTTCCCTATATTTATTTTAATTTTGATCAAATAAACCAACCCTTCCTTTTGCTTTTAACATTATGGATCCTTAATCCCGTCAAATCATGTTCTAAAAATTTATTTCTTTTCATTTTTTCTTTGTTCCTACTCACAAAATTCTTCAAAGCCACTTCTGTAAATCCTATATAAAAATTATCCAGGTCACTCTTTTGGTTTATTATTTGCACATTCTTTTAATTAATAAAGCATCAGTTGGTTTCTCTTGTGTGTTGTATACAAACTTTTTCCAAATTATTCTTGTATTCTGCCATTTTTAACTCCACCTTCACATCAATCTGTCTTGTCCAGAAAAACTTGTTACTCTACCATAATACCTTTTAAACATAGTCTTTCTATAGAGGCAGGCACTCTTAAAACTGACATCTGGGTCAATTATTCAAATATATCCTTCAGTATCTCCAAAATTAAAGTATTTTGCTCCATTCTGTATGAATGTCAAATTTTTAAGGGTTCTTGTTTACTTTATTATTATTATTATTATTATTATTATTATTATTATTATTATTATTAATTGCATTTATATCCCGCCCTTCTCCTTTCGGACTCAGGGCGGCTGACAGATGATAAAAAGCTAACATAAATACATATTACACCTAGTTAAAATTTGATTAAAACGAAATATTTGAAAGTGTCCAATTAAAAGTAATTAAAACCCCTATAA